>NC_068380.1:15434157-15734157 GCF_023724105.1 Carassius gibelio | reverse complement strand
GCTAATAATTAAAAATAAAATCTTGAGGCGCCTCAGAGTTAAAAGAACATCTGGCATGCTAACTCTAAAATCATTATTAAATCAAATGGAATAAAAAAGAAAAAAAGAAAAAAGGAAAACAGACCTTCCCCTCAACAAATGTTTTAACGCTTTAACAAAATAAACAGCACCAGGTTGTTCCCGTAGTGCAGGTAAATGGCCTATTAAATAATTTTATGCACAAAAGGCTTTCTTTTATAATCAATTCAAAGATTCTGTTAAAACCCACCACAAATACACCCAATTTGCCTTTAATAATAAGAGTAAGAGCATCTCCACCTGAATCCAGTCATTTCCTAGATAATTGTACATCAACATAATCACACGCTTTGTGCACACAGATCACTCTTATGCTGCATTCACATCCATCTCTCTTAGGACTCCTTTGCAAAGAACTCTTTTGAGCCACATTACTAGCTCTTGAGTCAACATGGCTGATGGTTTCTCTTCAGAAGCATGATTGATGCCAAAACTTTACTTGGTCTTGACAGAAATGATCGGTTTGATACATTGACTGATTACCGTGTAAAGAAACAATAGCTGCTCTTAGAAAATCATTTCTTTGGGGCCCTGAAAACAGGTTGATATGTGAGTGTTAAAGCTGTAATTTTCATTTCATTAGTAACGCCATGGCAACAAGGAAAGGTGATTAGAGGGTGTCTTTCTTTGAAATCCTTTTGTGTGATCCATGGAAACCCATGGTTACGTTCCTGCTTTACATTCTTAGCCATTTGTACTTGTGGCGCTTTATGAAAGGTAACTGGAGTCGTATCTCAAGAATATATCCCAAAGTATTCATATTCTTCATAAAAAATGCTGCTTCAGTCCAATTTTGAGAAATTTGACAGTCTTACTAACAGCTTGATGCAGACTACATTTAGTGAAGAAAATGTATATTTATGGGAGGGCCTGCTTCTCTTTCCTGGCTTGAGAGACTATTTTGGAAACTTGAAAAAAAAAAGACTTTTATGTAACTCGAGCAAGTGTATGGATTGTGTTCGCACCATGCAAAGGGATCTATTGCGACACACACATTTCAGGTAATTAGCGCAAAGAACTGTAATTTCATCGGCTGATTACGGATGGTAATTAAGACACTGATCCTGCAATTATTCTCAGGCAGATATTGCATGCCTGGAATAATGTTCTTTATGAAATATATTTGGCTCTAGAGGCTGATCGGATGAGCTGTGTTATAAAATAGGCCACGAACACACATCTGTGACTGCCACATCACAAATAAGATCAATTCAGGACATCTTGTTTCTCAGATGTTTCTTATTAAAAATAAATTAATTAATTAAATATAAATGCATAAATAAAACATTTTTCACAGTACTAATTCACAGTGCATTAACTAAAGTTAACAAGAACAACTTTTGATTTGAATAATGCATTAGTAAATGTTGAAATTAACATTAATTAAGTTTAATTAATGCTGTAAAAGGATTGTTCTTGCTTAGTTCATGTTAACTAAAGTAGTTAACTAACATTAACTAATGGGAACTTATTCTACATACTTTAATATATATATATATATATATATATATATATATATATATATATATATATATATATATATATATATATATATTTATATATAATGTATAATGTATGTGTGTGTGTGTGTGTGTGTGTGTGTGTAAAACAACTGTAAAACAAATATTTTAATAAAATAATAAATCCATCTAAATATTATACAAAAAAGAAATATAATACAAAATAATTATATAAATATAATAATTACATAAAACGATATGAATAATGATATACTTCATATGATACCCTAGTTAAGGATTTGTATTTATAGGTTTGTAACAGAAAATATATAATATGGAAAAAGGTAATATTTCTGAAACATATTTAGAATCTAACAGGCACAATTTCACAGTTTTTGGGTACTTGGGGTACATTTACCTTTTAATAGTGTAACACAATAAGATTATTTACTTAGTCATGCCTCACCTAGTCTAAGTAATTTACGCACAGTCTGTGCAACATGAAAGTGGCTGCAGAAATCTAGCCACCAGAGTGATGATGTTTTGGATATTTTTTTTTTAGCAGGAAGGGGGGGGTCATCATCTCTCTATATTATCAACAGCATGACACAAACACCTGCGTCTTCCCTCTAAATAAATATCTAGACAGACAGCTGTGTGAAGAGATGAGTGACTACACATTCTCTCTATGAAACACTATCACTCACTGGCACAATTGTGTTTTCCACCCTGCTTCAGCCTTTTCATGCAGTGACCTTTCACGTCTGCAGCAATCTTGGACATGCACCTGCAAATGCACCAGCACATTTGCTATTATGGTCTTTATGAAGTGCTTTGATTACTATGAATGCACATTGTTTATTGCATACTGCATTCCTTTCTTTGAACAGACAAGCCTCGCAAAGCATGCCTTGTAATGAATGTATCCATCAGTAATTATTCTTTCGACTCATTTAGAAAACTTTGGTGATTTCAGAGCTCAAATAAAAGGCTCTAATCATTTAATGCAACTTTTATTTATTTGTATCATTATTATTATTATTTTTGCGTTAAATGTCTGCACCATCCATGAAAAAGTCATTTTATATTGTAAAATAAAAGATTAGTGCTTGACATTCTTTGCTTATTTCAGGGAATTAAGTCTCTTTGATGAAAGTGCTTAAAGATGGAATTTTATTCACAATTTAATAAAGTTTGGATGTGCATATTAAATGTGTTATAACGAACCTTTTGTCTACGGTGGTGAAGAATAAAAAAAAAATGTAACTAATCCCAGATCAAGCACCATTTACAAAAACATTCCAAAACAGCTCTATATTAATTAGAAAGGACATGGGAGTTTTCACTGGAGGAAATGTTATTATGAATTACGCTTCTTTCTTTCTTTTTGACCAGAAGCAATGTTTTAAAGTTAAAACATGGATGTGTTACTTACAATCACAATTTTTTTTCTTTTTCTTTTTCTTTTTCATTTTCTTTCTTTCTTTCTTTCTTTCTTTCTTTCTTTCTTTCTTTCTTTCTTTCCTTTTTTTTTTTTTGATCCACAAGCCATTAATTGATGGACTTATTAGTGTTGTTTTTATCAGCTGTTTGGACTCCTTTTCAGATGACATCCCTTCACTGCAGAGATTGAATGTACCCTATTGGCCATTTTTCAGGTATTTCAACAGGTAAAGAAGACTGGATCAACAATAATCTTTCAAACATAACATCCACAAATTTAATCAAGTCATTGTGAGGCAGAAAGATCAGTTCACTCAATAAGTAGAGTCTCTGAATACTTTTTGGGAAGTCAAAACCAGCATTTTATGGGTTGTATTGGCCACTAAAAAGTATTTCAACAGGTAAAAATTACTGAATCAGCTATAATCAATAATATATAACATTCTGATGCAGAAACAACATTACTACATATTTCACCTGGTAAAAAAGGACTGGATTGGTTAGCATATAGCAGGTAAAATAGGCTTCTATTATTGGCTATATAATCACGTAAATATCATGCCAGATTACACTATAAACAGCAAACACTTCTTTAGCCACAGTTCTGATTATTCCGTTACTAAAAAAGTTTCTTTGTTATTAGCACGGACATATTAAGGTTGCACTTTATTTTACAGTACGTGTACTAACATGTACTTATAGTGTACTTACAGTGTACTTATCTAAGAAAGTTCTGGTAACACAAGGTAACTACAATGGGGTAGGGTTAGGTTTAGGGGTAGATTCAGGGTTAGTACATAGATATTACATAGTTATTGTAATTACTATAATAAGTACATAGTATGTACATGAGGAACAGGACTGTAAAATAAAGTGCTACCCATATTAATGTTGTGTATTTGTAGGTTATGGCTGTGTAGAAATGCCAGCTAACATACTAAATTTAACATGCAGATGCAAAAAGTTCGGTATGACACCGGCCACAACAAAACAGTAAAATCTTTCGCAATCTAATTGTATTATGCATAGTACATGCACATTTATAACTACAGAGACGGGGAGCACGGCACCATAAAAATAACAGCGCATTTTTCAATCTGATCTGGTCTAAGCTGGTCCTAGCTGGTCATGTGCTGGTCCTAAACTGGTCAGACCATCTTAGGACCAGCACATGACCAGCTAAGGATCAGCTTAAACCAGCTAAAGACCATCTTAAACCAGCTCAAGCCTGCATCCCAGCTTCAAAATCTACCTAACTAGCATATGCTGGTTTTTATATTGTTCTGAGTGATTTAATTTAAAAAAATAAATGTCACTTGCAGAAGCGCAGATGTCTGAGAATGCAAGTTCATGTCTTCAACAAGATCCTTTCCATGTTCGTTGGTGAATCCCAACACACAACACTTGCAATGCTTCTATGGTGCTGACATTGTGTCTCCAGCAGTTACAGCAAGAGAACAGCAATGGCTGACTGCTGCTTCAGTGCTTCTCACTCAGGATGGGGTCTATGCTGCAAATGGGGCAGAGAGCTTCACAAATGGGTGGGACTTTTCCCTAGTATGACGTGTATATAGGGAGAAATCTGGAACCGTTCATTTAGAGAGACTGTTTATGATTTATTGCGATTATTAAAATTAAAATGAGTGGGTGGATTTTTATCATTATAGGCTGGTTGTTTTCATACACTGCATCCACACAACTGTGTTTAAACACCTTATACAACTGTGTTTAAACCCCCAAGGGTCTACAACTGTTGGGTTGAGGGTGAGTTTTCAGTAAATTTTTGGGTGAATTATTATTTTAAAACAATAATAAGTTGCCACTGGAGTAAGAAATATAAAATAATTTTAATTCAAGATAATTCCTAAATCAGTAAAACTTCACAGTGCACCAAACAAACAAACTGAACTCTGAACATCATATTGACTTGGTTCACTGCCAAAAGCTGTTAAGTGCTGTAAAACTGAAATGAGATCTATCAAACCAACGCAGCTCCTGTTTACCTCTGATGCCCTCTATCATATGAAACAAACATAAATGCCATAGGAGCAAGATACTGCTATTCACTACATATGATATACTTCCCTGCATTGAGTCAAAGCATCAATCTTAAGTTTTAACCTACTTAGACACAAAACTCTCAGATCGCTTCAGAAGATGTGAAATATGTTGCACAAGTCCAATTAATTATATTTTTATGGTACTTTCATGTATTTTTTCAGACCTTTCTGAAATTCAAATATGATGCAGTCACACTTGTAGCAATATTTGTTAGTTCTGTATGTTGTTTTACAGTTAGCATCATCTGGGGTCCTCTGATGGTCAGCATCATCTCTTCTCAGGTGTTCTGGATCCAGACTGGAGCTTGTGTAAATCCCGTGGCAAAACATAGAAACAAATAGAAACATCATTTAGCTTTGCTGCTGATCCAACAAAGTAAAATTAATTAGTTTAACTCAAGCTAAAGAATAAGAATGCACATTTGATCAGATGCAACTACACTCACAATTTAAGATACATTATTCAAATGCATGGCGAAAGAGATGCGTTTTTAATCTAGATTTAAACAGAGAGAGTGTGTCTGAACCCCGAACATTATCAGGAAGGCTATTCCAGAGTTTGGGAGCCAAATGTGAAAAAGCTCTACCTTTGCTATCCTAGGAACTACCAAAAGTCCAGCGTTTTGTGACCTTAGGGTGCGTGATGGGTTTTAGCGTGGTAGAAGGCTAGTTAGGTATGCAGGAGCTAAACCATTTAGGGCCTTATAGGTAAGAAATGATCATTTGTAACTGATACAGAACTTAATAGGTAGCCAGTGAAGAGACTGTAAAATACGGGTAATATGATCATATTTTCTTGACCTGGTAAGGACTCTAGCTGCTGCATTTGGACTACCTGTAGCTTGTTTATTGAAGAAGCAGGACAACCACCTAGAAGTGCATTACAATAGTCCAGTCTAGAGGTCATGAATACATGAACTAGCTTTTCTGCATCAGAAACAGATAACATGTTTCGTAGCTTGGCAATGTTTCTAAGATGGAAGAATGCAGTTTTTGTAACATGGGAAATATGATTTTCAAAAGACAAGTTGCTGTCTAATATAACACCCAGATTTTTGACTGTAGAGGAAGTAACAGTATATCCGTCTAGTTGCAGATTGTAATCTACAAGATTCTGTGTAGTGTTTTGTGGTCCAGTAATTAATATCTCTGTCTTTTCCGAATTTAATTGGAGAAAATTATTTGTCATCCAATCGTTTACATTTTTAACACACTCTGTTAGCTTAGATAATTGAGAAGTTTCATCTGGTCTCATTGAGATATATAGCTGAGTATCATCAGCATAACAGTGGAAGCTAATTCCGTATTTTCTAATAATATTACCAAGGGGCAACATGTATATTGAAAATAGAAGGGGACCTAGGACGGATCCTTGTGGGACTCCATATTTTATTGATGATAAATGAGATGACTCCCCATTTATGTAAACAAAATGGTAGCGATCCGACAGGTAGGATCTAAACCATCTTAAAGCCTGCCTTTGAATACCTGTATAGTTTTGAAATTGATCTATGAGTATGTCGTGATCTATGGTGTGGAACGCAGCACTAAGATCAAGTAAGACTAGAAATGAGATGCAGCCTTGATCTGACGCAAGAAGCAGGTCATTTGTAATTTTAACAAGTGCAGTTTCTGTGCTATGGTGGGGCCTTAAACCTGACTGAAATTCTTCAAACAGATCATTTTTGTGCAGGAAGGTGCTCAATTTAGCAGACACAACTTTTTCAAAAATTTTAGACATAAATGGAAGATTTGAAATAGGCCTATAATTTGCCAGTTCACTAGGATTTAGTTTTGGTTTCTTAATAAGAGGCTTAATAACTGCCAGCTTGAATGGTTTTGGGACGTGACCTAAAGATAACGACGAGTTAATGATATTGAGAAGCGGTTCTTCGGCTACAGGTATCAACTCTTTCAGTAATATTTCACGGACTGAAACAAGGTTTCGTTTTCACAACATTAGTCAAGAAGCAAAGAGAATCAAAAGCAAATCTTTTTTTTTTTTTTGGTTTATATTTTAAACTATTCTCATTCAAATGACAGTGAGTGCTGTGAAAATGATAAATAAGTGTTATTGATATAGCATGTGATAACAAGTGCAAGATAAATCATGCTGTTTGGCTCAATCGTTTCCTTTGCTATATCTCAGGGAGAAAAAGATTGGAATCTGGGATTCACACAAAGCTCTCTTCACTTTAAAAAACACTAGCAGCTTTGAAGTTAACTAGTTTACACTGAAAACATTATGTTGCAATGAAATTTCAGGGACAACAAAAGATGGAATTTCCCCTCTTTTATCTACTATCGAAGAGAATGTCTCTTTGGGTCAGTTTCTTTTCTTTTTGCTTCTTGAAACAACAATGTCAAAGTGGCCACAAACCTATAAAATGCAGTTTTCACCAATGTAATATCCTTTGAACCTTGAAAAACTGAAGCACAATTACACTTGCAGTTTTAAAGGTGAGTAATTTTAGTTTGATTACCAGAAATAGCATGTGTCAGCACAAGACTCCAACAATTAGATTTCTGATGTGCAGATTTTCAAAGCCACATAAAATAACCATGTTTCTCAGAGGTTAAACTGACAGTGCAATTGCAGGTTCATTGATCACCAAAACTGGTGTGTCAAAGGTAAATGTCTCATACATATTAGTATCTCATGCTTAACGTGGACTAACTGTATTGGCAAAGAGTAAAAACAATCTTAAGCAAAGGGCAGATGGCCACATAGATGTGCTAATTGGTTGAAAAAAAAAGAAAGAAAAAAAAAGCCATCTGTTCCCCTATTTGCTGTAGGCCAGCGCTCGAAACAAGTAGTTCCACTCACTATTGTAAAAGCACTACCACACTGAGTGAGATTGGATAACACTGGTAAAACGTACCCATTCCACTCGGAAGCATATACACATATAGCATCTGTTTAGGTGTATATGGAGAAATTGGAGGTGATTGTAACCATCATGGAAGGCAGAAGTTCAGCCGCGTCTGGTTGCCAAAAGTGATGGAGGTGATGATCTCAACAGTGTCTACAGTACGGATACTCTTGAGAAATTTTAGCAAGCTGACACTAACTGGGGCCTCTCGGTGCCACTACCCGTTTGATGTAAGAACACAGGAGGATACCAGCTCTACACGAAAGCTATAGAATAGTGAATTTGTTGGGGGTCGCTCAGACCACAGCTCTACAGATATCTGTCAGCAAGGCGCCATGAGCCAGCACCCAGGAATATTGAACACACCTAGTTGATTGAGCTTGCAACCTGAATGGGCAGGACACACCCTTTGCCTGATAAGCCAGGGTGATGGCATCCATTTTTATTAAATTATAAACAACAAGACTTCAATTTGTTCACAAGACTTTAAAGAAACAGTTCACCCAATAAATCAAAATTCTGTCATCATTTACTAACCCTTATGTCTTTCCAAATGTTTTTATGTGGAAAACAAAAGCTAATAAATTAATGAATATCCAGTTATGTGAATTCAGTAAAATGGTGACATTCCTATGTAAGGTATATTCAGTTTTATTGAGCAGCTTTATTGCTTGCTCAGAAGCAAATTACCCTCCTCCAGCTCCTCCTTTCATCACAGTCATGACTTGGCTTTCTTATAATCCTCGTTTTCCTGAATCAGACTCTTTTTATCTTGATTAATGTTGTTGCATAAAAATTTCATTAAGGACATTAATGATATCTACTACATCTGGTTCTACATGATTCCTATGGCTTTGGTGAAATGTAGAGTTGAGTAAATTATGATATAATCTAATTTTTTTGCCATAATTTTCTCACTTGTATGCTTTCGTTCTTCAGAGTGAACACAAAAGAAGATAAGTTCAATACTGTCTATTTTTTATTTATTTGTCCAGTGAAAGTCAATGTTGATTGGACCCCAATATTCTTCAAATATCTTTCATTTTGTGTTCTACACGAGGTCATACACATTTTGAATGACACAATGCTGAATACATGCAGATAGCATTTAAGATTTCAACATTTTAATTAAAAAGATGTTGAGAAGTGGTTGCATATTCTTAAAGGAAATTGCTCTCTCAAACAGTAGTCCCTCAATGTTTTTCCAATAAATCATCTGAAGAAAAGAAATCTCTTCTCTCGGTGCTTGAGACTCCTCTTCAGACAGCCAACAACATCTATGACCAATGGTGCAAGGGACTGTACCCTCCCTATGGCCATCCGCATGCTGCGTTAGTGATTATTATTTTTTTCTCCCCGAGTCATTAGACCCCTACCAGTGAAGGCCATGCCCTGCTGGGTCCAATGTGTCTTGATAAATTTGCCCTATTATGCTGATAAATTAGTCAGTCTCCAGAGAGTTTGGGGGCTCTGTGCAGCTGTGACTGGGGCAATGCTTCTGTCATTACACGCTTTTAAATGTCATTATATTGTCTTTCCAGAGCACAGCAAAAAGAGGCAAGAGGCAGAACTGAGTTGATAGTATGAAAAAGGACTCACTCTTATTTGCTGTTAAATCTAAACTGAATTTTGTACACAGCGGTCCCAAAAATCGAATGTAATTACATGCTAATGAATGACGTTGCATTTTGTAACAAAATACAATCAAAAAAAAAAAAAAATACCTTTCACCATTTGGTTTTAAATAAACAAATAGTGTAGTGTCTTGGATTGGATAATTATTGCAGTGATTAGTATTTTTTTTTTTTGGCATGTTAAAGTCAGTGGTGAATAAACTACCTGAAAGTCATACTCAAGTAAAAGTACAGATATCTTACCAGAAAATGACTTTGGTAGAAGTCACCATTTAGAATATTACTTGAGTAAAAGTCTTAAAGTATGTGATATTTATTGTACTTAAGTACGAAAATTATTTTTAAAATCTTAAACATACTTAAATGGAGCCCGCACATGACATGCAAGAAAAAATTAAAAAAATTGTGCGCACGATTTACTAATTCGTTCCCTCAATGTACTAAACTGTGCACCCGATTTACTATTGTGTTCCCCTCTATTTTCATTTTGTGTTCCCTCTATTTGTTATTGCGTTCCCTCGATTTGCTAAATCGTGCACACAATTTAGCAAATCGAGGGAACGAATTAGTAAATTGTGCGCACCATTTATAAATCAAGGGAATGCAATAGTAATCGTGTGCACATTTTAGTTCAGTGAGGGAACAAATTAGTTAATCAGGCACACATACTTAAGTATTGAAAGTAAAAGTAAAATTAAATGCAAAATGGAAAATGGAAAAGAAGTACTTTATCTGCTACGTAGTGTTTTTCATTCCAACATAAAAAAAAAAAAAAAAAAAAAAACATTTCTGGAATCTTCATCCGAAATAGCATTTAGCCAACAGTTTAATGTATTTCAGTGGGGACATGGATGAATTTAACCTGCAGTAATTGATGCATTAATAGGCCTTTTTTTATTTTTTACATAAAATGTTTAATACTGACATTTTATTGAGATTCAACTGGTTGAAGTGGTATAAGTGGTATTCCAGTTTGGAGTAATGATGCTAAACATTCAGCTTTGAAAGTCAGCTTTGATTGTTCCTAATAAACTGTTTAACTGCACTTGCAAGTGAATCTCAAGGTATTTTGTGGGATAATTAAATATACTCTAAATAAACTATAAACATAAAAATATATACATTTATTTTGTCCTTACATTCTTTCTTGTAACTCTTCCCTCTCAGTCACACACCTGACTGAAAGGCTCATTATGTAGCTCATTATGCAGACCTTTGTCTTCTCAGTTGTAAATCACACTAATATTCATGGCCAATCACGCCTACTCGCATATGCCCTTTAGAAACAAAAGTGTCTGAAAATTTAAAACAATCTATTGTTTTCTGTGAGTGAGTAAACAAGATGATTTAAACAACATTATGAAGCACAAATTCTAGGCTACAAGCTCCAGGCTTGACAGTCTTGTGAGTAAATGTTCAGTATGTTTTATGACCTTATTTCAGTGACTTCAAAATTTTAGTTTTTCTCTAACTACGCATATACGTTTTTTTCTCAAAAACACAATCATTTACATACAAAAAATTAGAAAAAACAAGCAATATTATGTCTAAAATGTAAGTCACTTATTGCTTTACTGAACTTGTATAAAATTATTATTAAATGTGTTCATGTATCTGCAGAAAAATTTTAATCTTTGAGTTGACTATGTCTACATTAAATTATATAAATATAAAAAGCATACAGAATAATTTTTGCCGACAACAGTTTAGAATACCTGGAATATTGAGTTTTAATAGACTAATAAATCAATGTGCGGCACTCTTTGTGTGAGTTGGTGATAAAGCCTACTTGATGATGCCAGATTGCATATCATTACAACAAAAATGAACATGATATCGCAGACAATGCTGTATATCGCACACTCCAGCCTCGACTTGAGTGGGAAATGAAATCATCCGCGGTTGTGTGTGCACTTGTTTGCACAAGATCAATGGTGTTTTTTAGGAGTCTAACTTGCAAAAGCTAGACCACTGATTTATCAACCTACTTTCCTGCAGTCTGTGTTCTTCGGACTATTTTGTAGTAAGTAATGAATATACTTAGGGTAAATGTATTGGAGTAAAAGTACGCATTTTAATTAGGAAACTTAGTGGAGTAAAAGTAAAAGTTGGAGCCAATATTCATTAGGCCCAAAAAGCCATATTTAAAGTCTTTTGGGATATGCTGGAGTAGACTCTGAAGAGTAGTTTTATTCTTCTGTTGTCAATACAAGATCTTGCCCTAAAATGTATGCAACTTTTGGTGGAAATAAATGTTGTCATGTTGCATGACATTGTTGAAACAATGGCACAACAAAACCACAGTGTAATCAATGCAAAATATGTTCCATATTGTGTGGGCAACAACTGGGCAACAACTTTTGGACAGTCAGTGTAAAGTCGACTCCAGCACATCCCAAAGAATTTCAGTGAAGTTAATCTCAGGACTCTGTGGTACCTTTCACAATTGAAGCCTAATGAATCTGTCTCTCTCTCTCTCTCTCTCTCTCTCTCTTCATGCTTCATTCTGCTTACCAGCTTTCTGAAGATGCTGATTTCATTTTCCAGCAGGATTTGGCACCTGTCCACACTGCCAAAAGCACCAAAAGTTGGTTAAACGACCATGGTGTTGGTATGCTTGACTGCCCACACACACACACACACACACACACACACACACATATATACAATTACATACATTTTACCATTTGTGTACATCTATGTTTCTGAAATGTTCTGAGCGATATTGTCAGCCTTCAGTCAAAAAAAAAAAAAAAAAATGGGGTTGTTGTGTCCTAATGGTTAAAGAGTTTGACTCCTAACCCTAAGGTTGTGGGTCCGAGTCTTTTGCCAGCAATACCACAACTGAAGTGCCCCTGAGCAAGGCACTTAACCCCATAAATGGTTGCCCACTGCTCCGGGTGTGTGTTCACTGCTGTGTGTGGGCACTTTGGATGGGTTAAATGTAGAGCAAAAATTCTGAGTATTGGTCACTATACTTGGCTGTATTTCACGTCACTTTCACTTTTTTCACTTTCAAAACAGGTGTGGATACAGCAGAACTGCACAATTTTACACCAGATGTATGTGAAATGCAGCATTTTTGGTGGTGATGTCCTATATATATATATATATATATCAAAAGTGAGACTGTATTGTTATTGCATCTGTTCGAAATCATAATCCGTTATGTAGAATGTTGAGCTCATACTAGTAGGAATAAAGAAAGGCTGCATTATTTACAACAAATTCACCAGGGATACTATGAAAAGCCTGTTTAATTTAGTTAAACATTGTTGTGCATCGCAAGGAGAGAGAAAAAAAAAAATCCCTAATAACAGCAGAATGCTTTCATGTGTGTGCAACTCCTACTCTCCACTATTAAATTTCACAAAAAGGTAATTTTGACTTTCAAACATGCTCTGTTGCTGATGCTCTGGGATGTTAAATAAAGCTCCTCCATCCTGCTTTGTTTTGCAACTGTTTTTAAGTTTAACAACCATGAATGTTTCTAACAGAAAATCATACCATTGGATCAGAAAATGTTGGCCTGTGGATTCCTCCTTGACAGTGTCTGTTTTCCCAGTCATTCGCTATCAGATGGCCTCTATTACACAAAACCTTTAGAAGAACCTGGCAACAATGCAGCTTTAAAGGGCATGAGCACAAACACACGCATAATAATTATGAAGCCGCTGACCTCTTGCTCATGCACCATACGCTATTGGCAAACATCTGTAGCGGAAAAAATGGGTGACTGAGTTTAATATTTCTGCAGTGTTTCAGATATTGCATTCTACAGCTTTACTTAAGAAGAACCAGATTTGAGGCCATATCCACGTATCAATACCTCTTTAAGGATTTAAGTTGCATTAAAATGCATGATTTTAAAGCCTTGGTTCCCTTCTTGGAAATGCAAACAGTAGCTAACAAAAAGTAGCTAAGCTATTTATAGGAGCATGGCAGTAGCAAAACAGTGTAGTTTTTCCAGTAATGAGCTATTTTGCCCATCAAGTTGCAATGTGTTTTTTTTTTTTTTTTTGTCATACTTTAATGATTTACCACCATGCAAACTGTGAGAGTAATGAAATATGCTTACCTATAACAGGTCATCTGGATCATGCACATGATGTGGACTTGCAGTCACATGGTCTTCACTCAAGCATGGCTCCCAATTTGTTGTTTCATGAATCAGAATAGTGCTCACACATGTACACAACAGTTCATCTGCATGTGCACGTTTTAAATTTGAATTCATATAGACCCCTCCATCTAGTTTCAAAGAAGCTTTGCCCACACTGCAGCATAAGACATTGGTCTCATATAGTAACATGAAATGATAACATTTATTGTAGCGCTGATTGAGCTAATCGAGCAAAAAAAAAAAAAAAAAAAAAAACCTGCTCTACTACATAAGCAGCTTAAAGCTTCTCTCGGGCCCAGTTCATGTTTAAATGCCCCAGCGGGGTGCCTAACATTTCAGCTGAAGAGGTTTTCCACTGGACATTTTTTTTTCTGGCCCAGCAAGCTGGATGTTAAATGTCTCATCCCAGCATTTCAAGCACAGGGCATTTCAACATCAAGAATGACAGCTTTCTTTTTTGAAGGGGACAGGAAATGGAAGGTACAAGAGACTGTGTCCTAACTCTTTATACTGTATCACTTTTGCACCGATTCAAAAAAGGATTGAAAAGACTAGGTCCACCAGGTAAAATTAGGAGACATTCTGTGATGATAGAAATTGCTGGCACAAAATGTAAGTTTCAGAATCTTGAATCTCATTTTTTTTTTTCATTATGCTGTCAATTAAACTAAAATAAAAATTTACTATTTAGTATAAATATAATTCATGGTATTTAGTATGGAATATAATTCATATAAAATTCACATGATAATATTTATTATTATTATACAATTTACATAATATATAAAATAATTAGTAAATACATTTTATCTCATTTTTAATAGAATTTTATAGCATTTCAAAATTCCTTTAATATTTAATATTATAGTTATTTTGTATTTTCAGAGTCAGTTCATATCATTTTAATAACCCCAGAAGTTAATATTAAATGTGTAACATAAATGTGTAACAGCTTAAAAAATAAACAATTAAATACAGGTGAATCTCAATAAATTAGAATGTCATGGAAATGTTCATTTATTTCAGTGATTCATCTCAAATTGTGAAACTCGTGTATTGAATCTATTCAATGCACACAGACTGAAGTAGTTTAAGTCTTTGGTTATTTTAATAGTGATGGTTTTGGCTCACATTGAACAAACCCCCAATCACAGCTCAACAAATTAGAATATGGTGACATGCCAATCAGCTAATCAACTAAAAACACCTGCAAATGTTTCCTGAGCCTTCAAAATGGTCTCTCAGTTTGGATCACTAGGCTACACAATCATGGGGAAGACTGCTGATCTGACAGTTGTCCAGAAGACAATCATTGACACCCTTCACAGGGAGGGTAAGCCACAAACATTCATTGCCAAAGAAGCTAGCTGTTCACAGAGTGCTGTATCCAAGCATGTTAAAAGAAGGTTGAGTGGAAGGAAAAAGTGTGGAAGAAAAAGATGCACAGCCAACCAAGAGAACCGCAGCCTTATGAGGACTGTCAAGCAAAATTGATTCAAGAATTTGAGTGATCTCACATGGAATGGACTGAGGCTGGGGTCAAGGCATCAAGAGTCACCACACACAGACATGTCAAGGAATTTGGCTACAGTGGTAGTATTCCTCCTGTTAAGTCACTTCTGAACCACAGACAATGTCAGAGGTGTCTTACCTGGGCTAAGGAGAAAAATAACTTGACTGTTTCCCAGTGCCCCAAACTCCTCTTTTCAGATGAGAGCAAGTTAGGAATTTTATTCGGAAACCAAGGTCCTAGAGTCTGGAGGAAGGGTGGAGAAGCTCATAGCCCAAGTTGCTTGAAATCCAGTTTTAGGTTTCCACAGTCTGTGATGATTTGGGGTGCAATGTCATCTGCTGGTGGTGGTCCATTGTGTTTTGGGAAAACCAAAGTCACTGCACCCATTTACAAAGAAACGTTGGAGCACTTCATGCTTCCTTCTGCTTACCAGCTTTCTGAAGATGCTGATTTCATTTCCCAGCAGGATTTGGCACCTGTCCACACTGCCAAAAGCACCAAAAGTTGGTTAAATGACCATGGTGTTGGTGTGCTCGACTGTCCAGCAAACTCACCAGACCTAAACCCCATAGGGAATCTCTGGGGTATTGTCAAGAGAAAGATGAGAAAAAAGATGAGCTAAAGGCCACTGTCAAAGAAACCTGGGATTCCATACCACATCAGCAGTGCCACAAACTGATCACCAAGTATTGAGGACATGTACAGTAAATGAACAAACTTTCCACAAGGCCAAAAATTCACTAAAAAATTATTGGTCTTATGAAATAGACTTAAACAACTTCTGTGTGCACTAAATTTATTCAAGTTCACACTTACATATAATTAGCTGAGGTATGGTATGCGTATTTGGCGTGCTGTCCGGGGAAGGGCTCCGAGCTCGGGAATGGCCCGAACCTAGAGTATCCCCCCTTCCCTGTCTATTTTTAAAGTGAACTCGAAGTGAGGAGATGGGGTGGAGGAGGGATGCTGATAAACCGTCAATGTATAGAGGTAAGTCAGCGATATTTATACTATGGTATTGATTACTTGATTGTGGTCCACCTGTGTTGATTAGGCTAAGTATCTGACGCGCTCCTCCTGAATCTTGTTACTAAAACATAATTTAATACACGAGTTTCACAATTTAAGTTGAAATACTGAAATAAATTAACTTTTCCACGACATTTTAATTTATTAAGATGCACTTGTATATTTAATTAATAAGTTAATGTGTTCATTCTGAAAGCCCTATTTTAATACAAACATGTATTGATACAAATGACATTCAAATAAAAATAAAAGTAAAATAATAATAATAATAATAATAATAATGGACATTACTGTATATTAGATTGTTAAATTACTTTATTTCTGATCATCATCAAAATTTTTACAAAACATTTTTTTTTTTCTGACAATAATATACTCAAAGAAGAGCCACATTTTTGCATTTGGAGCAGGTCTTCACAAAACTGTTTTCAATCTGTGTAAGATGAAAACAAAAGAAAACAACAGCAAAAAAAGATAAGGGTTATAACAATGCATATTTTCATCCCACAGAAAACAATAACCCATAGCCTGAGACCAGGCAAAGCCAGAGAAACATGATTTTCATGGAAATTAATGGGCCTACAGAGGATGAAGTGGAAGGTTAAAACACAGGGGGAGAATACAAATGACAGACTGTATTGCTTTTCATTGTGTTTTTGCCCTATGTAATCCATTATTAGATTGAGAGAGGGGAAATTAATCATAACCAAAAAGCCAAAATTCGCTTGAATCATTAGTTTGTGTTCTTCATAAATCATCACGACCAGATCATTGATATCTACACAATTGGCAGTGATGTCACAGCTCTTTCTACAGTTCTGGTATAGAACTGTATATCGGTTCAAAGGATGGTGTTTGAGATCTAAGCTGAGCACCGCTTTCTTTCCTTGAAAGCAGCTCTGCTTTAAAAGTGGAACAAAACATCCGACTCAAAATGTTATGCTGAGGAACCTTGAACATGCTGGATAGGTTTGCAGACAGTTAACAGAAGTCATTTTAACAAAAGCATTTTTTTGCTGTTGATACATCAAGGCTTTAGTTAACAGTGAAAAAGGATACATGGGAGCTGCTGCGACAAGTATGCCTACTGTATACCAGTCAAAATACGAATCAAACGTCAGTCTATATCAGATGCTTTTCCTGCAGATGACACTCAAAAACACTAGAGTGATAACTGCAACCCAAAATCAGTGCGAAATACATAAATAAGCTTTAGTCGATGCAATACTGAAATAGTCACAAACAAAAACAAGGCTGTTTGAGATGGATGTACAGTCAGTTCAAGTTCTGTCAGTCATTCAGGCAATGAAATATTTATTATTTCCAGAAATCTAAAAAAAAAAAAAAAAAAGACTACAGAAAACACGGATTCATGAAAATTAGATGATTTCAGACCTGTAGGACACTCTGAGCAAAAAGTACTTAAATCCCGCCATCCTGTACTCATTTTCTCTGCCTAATTTTTGTAGTTTCCTATGCATTGATTATAATATATTTAGGTCGGAGTGAGTTTTGTCCTACAGAGCTGCATTATGGCCAATTTTATATTAGTAATTAATGCTTTATTTAAGCATTTCAGAGGAAATCATGACTCTGTTCCAAAACATAGTGCACTGCCTACGTAGGCAGCATTTTAAGGCGTTATTGGCATGTTCCTCATTTAAAAGTGTTCCAAAAGGTAGGAAGCCTGATTAAGCTGCCTTCCAAATTCCCTACTTTTGACCAGTTAAATAAATAAAAAAAATAGCAGATTCACAGGCCTACTTTGCACAGAAGTCAATCCCACCATGCATCGCGATGATTCCTGAAAAATGAAAGGTTACTTCAAATGTAAAAAATAATTTGTTGAATACTTGTGTTGATTATGAATACTTGTTCATATAAATTAGCATGTGTGCCCCAGTTGTAAAATTTGATTCGAGTAAAATGAAATAGTTCAAAAAAGTTTAATAGATTCATTCAAACCCTTCCATCTTCTTTTTATTTAGTGATCACTGTTTTTCTTTTACTATATAAATTTGCTTGTGTGCTCCTATCATAGAGTCAGGGAATCTAATTATTTTATGCACATCTGTTCATTCCGATAGTTAATTTAAATGAACTTTTTCACATCTTTCACTATGTGTTCTACTTGGTTATATGGATTTGTCAGGAAATCTGATTCATTTGGGCAAATGTGTTCATTCAAATGCTCATTTAAAATAATTGTTTCAAAAAGATTCATGGATTCATTTAAACCCTTCAAAATGTGCATGCTGTTAGCTTCGCAACATGCTAACACTCATGTAAAATGTCGACGTTTCAATGTAGAGCATTCCAAATCGGTCACTTATGATGATTCATAATGGTCAGGATGCTGTCTATGTAGGCGGAAAAGCAGCTCGCTAGATTTTGGAACAGATCATTTGGCTCTTCAGCCCAATTTTCACCCGGCTCTTCTGTCCAGCATTCACTTGTTAAACTATGACACTTAATGTTGAGATAGTTTGTGGGCTGGAGCTTTGGTTGAATGTGGCAGATTTACTAGACAGAGAAGCATGGTGACAGAGCCAAGTCCACAATAGCAGCAGATGTTAGCCCCATGGGCCAACCCCCCCGCACTGACAACAGTGCTACCTCTCAGCCATGTGCAAGCCTGGAGATAAGCGAAGGGTTTTTTCACCTCCAATTTCTACAAAGATGAGCAGATGCATGTGTTTGCATGTGTGTGTGTGTCGTATATAGCTCCTTTCACCAAGACCTTTGCCCCAACATTTATATGTCTGCACAGCAGAAAAAAAAAAAGAAAGGCAAAAAGCAGAATTTTCTTCCATCTGACTTTCTTTCTCTTAGGCTTCTTTCTGTCCTTTTGGATATTTGCATTAGACACTCATTTGAGAGTCAGCAGAGAAATATAGAAGTCTTCTCTGATCCTTTAAATCCTACCCTTGAGGAAAACTGTGCTCCCAGAAGACACCCGGGCCCAAATCACAAGGGGAAATAGAACGAACAAAACAAACAAATGGGAGAGAGAAACTCATTGATGCTGTGATTTTTTTCCCCTCCTTTCTAATTTAGCTTTTATGTGAATGGACTGTATTGGTCCATTCTTTGTAAAGTGCTCTCTGAATATTAGCGAATTACGCCTACTGATTTTAGAGAACATGTACAGATACAAATTAATTGGAAATTTGCATTTAGCTTGCTCGTTCTCTGCAGCTTGACAGCACCTGCATGGAAGCATCTCCTGGAAGGGTTTTGCTTTGTGAACATTAACACAGGTTTGATTTAACCCTCCTTTTGTCTCCAGAGACTGTGCCCACCTATGATCCTTGTATAAAACTGAAATTTGATTGCATTGAAATCCATCAATAATTAAACAGAGTTCTTGATTAGGGATTGTTCATTAGGTAGAATGTGTCTCTCTGTGTGTGTGTGTGTTTCTGGTTCTAAAGTTTATTATGATTGCAGATTTGAAAAAAAAAAAAAATCTGTAAAAAGGTACATTTTTATCTTTTATTTTGTGTTTCACAAATTAATCACAATTTTGACAAACATAAAAAAATCACTGCATCACAGAATGTGCAAGGAACTTATTTATATTGTAATAAATGGCAAAAAAAATTATTTACACACACACACACACACACATTCATTCATTTCAGGAATCTTTGATTAATAGAAAATTTCAAAGAATGGCATTAATTGAAAATAGTAATCTTTTGTAACATTATAAATGTTTTTTTTCCTGTCACTTTAGATTCATTTAATCTATCCAAAAAATTGAACAAGACAATAGGAGGGTGAAAAAAATTTAAATGGCAAAATGTGAATGACAAGCAAAGAGAAGATGCAGGGGCGTCCTCAGTCTTACGTAAATGACCGTAAAACAGAAAATTGTCAGAATAATGGGAAGAGACAGTTACATAAGGCGCCATGATTTGGTAACTCTGTGGAGGAGGAGAATCATTGCTTTGAATGACGGTTGAAGAGTTTAGATTATCTAGTCAGGGTAACTCATCCAAATAGCTAATGGGATCAGATGCTTTCATATGCATTTCATGTTTAATTTAAAGCATAAAAATGATGAAATTATATGGTTCTGAATAAATAAGTGCATGCTAAGTATTTAATGCCGATTGACTAAGCAGAGAGTCCAAACAGGAGCTCTATAATGTATGGAGAAAATTATATATATTTAAAAAAAAATCATTTATTTGCTTAAATTATTATATATAAATTAATCACAATTAAATATTCTAGTTTCCCCTGAACAACAGTCTGACTTTGTCTATTCAGGACACAGAAAGTAATATGGATTTTCTGCAACACTGCCATTGAGCTAATGCCTTGCTTTAAGGAGCGTTTTATGAGGTTGTAAAGTTCTTGCGACTTACTCAGAATTGAAATGCGGTGGGCAGGTAACCCTATTAGCATTTACTTAACAACATCAAGCTTATACTTGATACATCATGCATGAAGCCTCGGAGCAAAGTACAAGCCACTTTCATTGAACAAGTAGATACTATTTTGCCTGGGTGTCTCGAAAATACAAACTGAGGAGAAAGAGAGAGAGGATCACAGCGGTTAGGGCACATAGCAGAATATAAGTATATATGACATTAAATGAGCATTCATATCAGTCTTTCTACTCCCAAACTGATGTCAGCGGTAAAGTGAGACAAGGAAAATGAAAATCTATGAAGCTAATGAGATGAGGTACTGAATGAGACGGCAAGATAGAAAAATATCAATCTTCCAAATGAGGGGTCATATCGGGTCTCTCTAGTAGCATATTCTTTGATCAGGATGAGCGTTTAAACAGCTGAGGCTTCTGTCTTTTTCACAAAACTTGTGCCAAAAGAAGCAAAACAATATGTTTCTTTATACTCTCTATTTACAAGAAAAACATACAAAGATAACTGGTGCCGGAAACTGTCAGGATACATTTCAAAATGTCTTTGATCGTCTTGACAGCGTCACTTCTCTTGAAGAGATTGAGACATGACAGCGTGGAATCCGTTTCTTACCTCGCCCGCTCTCCAGCACATTTCCCGTGACGTCACTGCATTTTATTAATCCGTATCCGATCTAAACATGCCAGCGTAGAGTTCTGGAGGCGCCAAGGTGGTTACTGTGGCTCCAAAGATGGGTGATGATGTCACCACCAGTCATTGATGCAGAGGTCTTGAACTGGTTGAAATGAGCAGTATCCACACTGATTGTTGGTGAGGTACCATGTCCACATTCATTGTGTAAAGTCCAAACGCACAGGCACACAGGGTGAAAAAAATAAATAATAACTTCTGTGTTTACAGGCAATAATTCCATATTCTCATGTTATTCAAAAGTCCATTGAGGGTTAAAAAAAAGAAACAATCTAACAGAACCATCGGACAGTGGCTTTTAATACCAGACAGTTTCTTAAAGAAAATGCTCTGCTGAACTACAGTGAGTGAAACCACAAACTAAGTGATACAGAATCAGTGTAATGTGACTAATGGATGACCACAGAAGTCTATTAGACTACTAACAGTCCAGTTTTCAACGAACAACCACGCAGGAGCATCTGGTCTGCCTTAATCTCAACTAAAAATGAACAGGCCCTCGAATGACAACGGGAGACCGGAGGCTATTGTAACACTTATTCAGCATATGCTCAGTAGAGATCACTTTGTGCCTGAGGAAAAGCATGATCATTTCACTTTGTGAGAAATAACATAATTTTTTTTTTCTTCTGTTGTGTAAAATTATACCTTTGAATAAACAAACAAACAAAAAAATACATAAAAATTTATTATTTGGAAATAGTTGTTTCATTACTAAAAAAAGTGTAATAAATTTATTTATGTTAATTAATGTTTATATATATATATATATAATTTTTCCACTTTAGACTTTTTTACCTGACAAATATAAGATGTATTATCACCTAAAACGGAAAACGATTCAGTAAAAATACAACATATTAAATCGACAATACCATTTTTTTTATGCGTGCTGTTGTTGGAAATACAGTAGGTCAATAAACATTTTCTTTTTTTTGTGATTATGATTACACCCAGACACTGTTACAATCAAATCCATAACACTCTGACTACTTGTATTAAATTCAGTGTAATGATACTATTTACTGTAGTCGGATACATAAGTTTCTTATATCAAAACATGGCATGTTAATTTATAGCAGTCTGAGATATATAGGAAAATTGCAATTACAATCGTCCCTGGTCTCCCACATGTCTTGCTGTTAAAGCCAATTATAGCAATTTCATCTATGTAGCTTCTTTGCTGAGTGACATCTGGAGTCAGAAAATCTCTTGGTTAATACTCCATGACCTGAGGTGACTAACCACCTCTTTCTGAACTCGTCTTAAGAAACCTTGGTTTATTCAGCTCTTCGATACAACAAACTCTTATTAGAGCTTGTAAATCTGTGATTTTTAGTTTATTCCCTCAGATAATTGAAAAGCCATTTGAAAATGGGTTAAAACGATCATTTTGGTCAGAAACATGTTCTACACAAGCTTGTAAACACAAAGGCTTCTAGCCAAGCTCCATTTCACACATTGTCATCTGCCAAAAACTCAAGTATGAATTGAATTTTCATCATTCTCAGTTTTTACATTTAGGTCAGTTATTGTCATAGCGTAGCAACAGTTTGAAGAAAATATCGCTGAGCACGTTAGCACACACTCCTTAATGACGTATTACTAGTTACCTCAATGATAACACACCCAGCATAATGCCGCCTCCTGGAGGTTTATTATAACAGTGTGTGTGCTTGTAATGCGTCACATCCTTGTGAAGAATTTGTTTCCACCAGTGTAACTTCAACATGCTAACCAAGTGAGGGACGTTTGCTCCGTCGCCTTATGATTCTTCCCTCTTGAAGCTGAAGTGTGTAATTGTTCGTTTTTTTTTTTTTTTTTTTTTGTGAAACACAAAAAAACTGTATCCAGTAACAAGTATAAACAAGTGGTTGACTTAGCATTCAAATGTAAACACTGTGGCACTTTCAAAGCATTGTTTGTTTAAACACTCTGGCAAGCCAGCATAGTAACACTGGCACAACCAATGGCATTAGTTTTGGGCGTGGCCGTGTCTGTTTGTCTGACCAATTGCAGATAAGGGAAACCTTTTTGAAAACAGTCATATTTTTCAGTACTGGCGAACAAATGACACACTTCAGCTTTTAAACTTATATCACACATACACACTTCCAAGCAAAAACACACGTACAGTATCTAGTCGACACATAGCCTTTAAATACAAAGCTTGATGTTTTCACTCTGGATTTCAGTACTGAATTCTGCAGAACTGAAAGTCAGTTGTAAACTCCAGTGGCCCGCACATTACAGTATGCATTAGACACATACTGATAAGTTTAATTACATTTTGAAACACAAGCTATATGTACATCTAAAGAAGCTTGATCTTTGGTACATGTGCACGCTGAAAGACCTTGCCTTGTGAAACTTCATTTGGGTTTAAATGAACACTTTTTTTTAATACTCAAGAGATTCATCTGACACGCTCATGTCTAGACAGATCTTTCTTTTTAATCAAATAATAGCAGCATTCATGAGCGCTCCATGGCAACTAAATGAAAATAACAGCGAGAGGCCTTTGAGCTCTGGAGAACATTAATTTGTTTCTTTTCATTCTCTCGTTCTCAAACTCTCCCATGTCAAAAAAAAAAAAAAAAAAAAAAACATGTTTATTGCACATTCCTTTTCATTCTTCACTCAGCATGGGAGAATCACCATTATCTACTCCTCAGAGGAGGCGTCCTGTAGTGTCAGTACAGAGCGAGGGCTGAATGAAACCAAAGCCACGTTTAACATCTCATGCATGTTGCATTGGATTTCAATTTGCCATTGAGCAGAACGGGGACAACAAAACGTGTACGGGCCTTTGATTTGGAACAAAGAAAAGATGGAAAAAGACAAATGGGATCCCATTTTCCATGATACACTGCACTCCACAATGGAAGTGTACCGTATGCCAGATCCTTGTTTCCTCCAGCGACGTCATGGGAATGTTTTTCACTTCTCTATATTCGAGAGAAACAGTTAGCGCACAGCAGTATGCACAGTTTTTTGGACGCGCCGCTGCGTTAATGCCGGCAGAATGTGGATCACTACCCAGGCACAGCCTCTTTTGAAATTAACCATCATGCCTTGCTTTGCGAGTGGGACTGTTAGCGTCTAAAAGTCAGGGTGCTGGTGGAACGTTCAGTTGTTGGATAGTTAATGGAGCGTTCTGTAGTGGGGTAGAGAATGCTGGGCCCTTCCACAGGCGCTCTCTGGCTGGGTGTGGAGCAGGGTCCTGTAGTGCCCGTGTTGATGGTGGGCACTGCCGGAAGGGCCACAGTCTGGATGGTGCTCCTCTCGCGGTGGGGAAGCTCCTCCAGCCCTTCCAGGCTTTGCGGAGGACCATCATAGCTCATGTTGAGCCGCAGGGGTTGATGGGCCTGGCAGTAGTCCACTATAGGCTGCTCGTACCTGTAGAAGGTCAGAGTTCTCATCTGGTGAGGCACCTGTAGGGGGTAAAGTAGAGAGAGAAAGCATGAGCTGAAGATCCCTAATTAGAATAATTAAGTCATTAACAGCCATTAAAACATCATTAAAAGGACAGTTCAGTCCAAAATGAACATTTGCATGAGAGTGAAATGAACATTCACTCAGCCTCATGTCAGTGAATGACTTTCGTTCTTCTGTATAGGACACAAAAGGAGAAATTCTGAAGATTGTGCTGGTCGCTCTTTTCCATGCAAGTACAATTAATGACGTCTGAATTAATGATTCAAGAATTAATGTATTAATGAATTGAAGATTCAAAAGAATGATTTGTTGACGAATTGGTGAATAACAGTGAATTTCCAGTGAATAATGACTTACATTTTGGTCTGTTTCATCACACAAAGCTATCGTGTCACTCACACGTGTCTACTTTTTTGATGCTTTTTTTTTTTTTTTTTTAGCTTGACAGCCCATGTCCTCATTCTTAGAAGTCAGAAAGAGCTTTATTGGCAAGTATGATTATACACATATTTCCCTTTATGGAAAAAGCAATCGAAAATACATCAATTCCCCTAGAGTATTTTGTTGAAAAGGATGAATAAAGACACAAAGGTTTGGACCAACATGAAACTGACATTTCTCATTTTTGGGTGAACTATCCCTTAAATTAGAGTAATTAAACCTCCCCCTCACCACAAGAGTCATTAAATAGTCCTAAAATATCTCCGATAATGATACTACCACCAAGAGACATGAACACACAGAGTTCATTCCAACATCCCTCCTTCCCACATCTTTCTCAGCCCACTCGCGACTTCCTCTTTAAGCTCTGCTTCCGTCTGCATTTAGAAGCTGCCTCGTGGCACAATGTTTTAAAAGAGGCACCGCGCTGGTAGGGGTAATAGCTTTTTACACCGAGTGCAAACCCAGCATCTGTCTTGCTTCCCAGTGTGTGTGCCGTGCTCACTGGTGACTCACTCTGTGTATACACAAGAGGCAGAGCACACACACACACACACACAATCCCCTGCATGGATTGCTGCAGCAATTCCTATGATAAGTGACATAAGCAAATATGCCTTTACTTTTCATGCCGTGACTCCGGGAGAGTCATTGCGGAGAAACAGGCCACATGTGGCTGCCTCATATGTACTGCAAAAATATTTATATTTTTCCATAAAACATGCAGAAATACTGATCATGCAAACATCATTACAACAAGATAAAAGTAGTTTGTTTAAAACTTACTTTTTAAATGTACTTTATAGAAGAAATCAAATATGTTTTCAGACTCTCAGAATTTAATTCCAGAGAAGGAAGACTAAAGAAGGATGGATTTTTTGTTTATCAATCAATCAATTGTAAAACTTACAAAAAACTCTTCTATGAAAACAAGTCTTACTATTCAACCCAATCTTTAAGTAAACTTATCTTATTTAAACACTTTCACTCACACATTATTTCAAGAAAAGAATAATAAAAAAAGTTTAAAAATACATTTTCGTAGTTCTCATCCCTCACACCATCACACTCACAAAAACACAGACAAATCATGCTGAAAGAAGTCTCCATATTTTTCCACTGAACAACCAGAGTTCATTGCTTTTAAAGGAGTGAATTAGTAAACGCTTAGAGATAGTGAAGAGCAACCTGAGCGCGATTACCGTCAGCGAGGACTAAGTGAACGTTAGTGACAAGAGAGCTCTGCCGGTGTGACAGACGAAGAGGTTTTACAAAGAGACTCCTGACAGGAAGCAAAATAAATAAACAACGTCAAATGCAGGGCCGACTCTCAAGCGATAATGAGATGCGTTGTGTCAGCGGCTCGGGTTTAGAGCTCTTTGTATGCCACAATTAATCCACTTCCCTATATTCCCCTGAGCAGAGCAAAAGGCTTTTTGCATGGGCACCAGCAGAATGCACAGCTACTTAAAAAACTGCTTTACTTAGAGTGTCATGGGATTTGTTAAAAGTAAATGGATAGTCATATACTGCAGGGTCATTGCAAGGGATGCCAAAAATATTAAAGCCAATGCTAAAATGTGAAAAGCGATTTTATACATGGACATGTCTGTTTGTGTTGATGTGTATGTGAAAAGCACTTGCTCATCAAGATACGGCAATGCGGCAAAGCATGCAAATAAAAAAATCATATAGATATATATAAAGAAAACTACATAATTAATTTGTACATTTTAATTACAGACTTGCTTCCCATTTAAACTCCAACAGCATCTGATATTCATGCATTGTATCTAATAATCATGCATCAAAGACTGTGCCAATAATTTACATTTGATTACTTTGAATTTGCTTTTACATAAAATTAAAGCACTGTTGACTTAATTTGTTCTGTTGCTTATAATTGATTCAGTCGACTGGTTACTAAAATAATTACTCTGATTACGTGATGCAATGTTTATTTCATTGAAAAATGCTTGAAAAATTTGTTAATAAGGGAATTATTATTTTTTATTTGTTATCGGCGGTTGATGTTAATCAAAAAATAGCAAATACTGGCTAATTAACTGGTCTGTCTGATACAGTATATCAGTACGGTTGGCAACATCAATCACAAAGCAGCAGTTGTATAAAAACACAGGAAGAGGAATTGAGCTGAGCTATTAAGTGATGGCAGAAGATCTTGTGTTTAGGACACAGGTGTGTCGAGTCTGTGAGGATCCTCATGAACATCAAAAGGTGCCAGGGTAAAAAGAGAGGTGCGCTTGCCAAAATCAAAACCATAGCCCCAGGTGGCCTGGAAAAATAGAAAATAAATGAGAAAGTGGGGGAATCAATGTTTTCAAAATGAAAGAACCTTCTCAAGGTTTTTTTTTCTTTCTTTTTTTTGTGTGTTCAATAGATTGCAACAATGAAGAAGAGTTATACAAAAAGAATAAAGAGTAAAAACAATATCAATTGGAAATTTAATAACAATTTATATAATTGAAATGTAATAACTGTTTCTATTTTTTATTTTTATTTTGAATTTTCAGCATCATTACTCCAGTCTTTAGTCTCACATGATGCTTCAGAAATCATTCTAACATGCTGATTTGATGGTCAAGAAACGTTTCTTATTCTCAATGTTGAAAACAGTTACGCTGCTCAATATTTTTTGTCGTAACAATAATTTATTTCAGGACAGAAAAGCCATTATTATTTTTTTTTTTTATAAACAATGTAAACATCACAAATTCTGTTACTGTTGATTCATTTGATAAAAGCAAAAGCAAAAGTTTTACATATATTAAAATACGGACAAACCCCATTATGTTTTGCCCTGAATTTTGAAAGCATTGAAAGTTAAAATCAAACACTACCATGATTTCCAATGATATTCCTGCTCCTTTAGGTGGTTGTAGTGGAGTGGTCAAAACATGTTTGCCTATTTTCTAAGCAAAGGTGTAGCAAGCTTTCCATTCAGATTACAAAGAAAAACTATTTTGTTTATGTGGAATAGCATACACAAATTCATTAAGACTCATTAAGAAAGTAAATTGTCAATTTTGAGTTGCCGTTGACTGTAAGTCTACTCTGGTCAAGTGACAAGGTCACATCGTGCTGAGTTATAGTGTGTGTCAGAGGTAAAGTGCGGTCAACTGACAAGGCAAATATTTAGTTCAGGATGTTCATGATTCTGTGAACGCAGTGTACTATGCAAATGGACAGACATATAAATGATAAACAGGGTGAATCCCATATATCGAGGCAAACACAGTGTTCAGTGAGAGTCAAACCTTTCTAATGAGCACTCAGTGATACTCCTTCCCTCTCTCCTGCAAATGAACTCCATTAAGCTACTTTTACTTTTGATACAGTGGATGATCATTAGGTGATCCCCCCGCCACACACACACTTCTCTTTCACAGCTATTTCTTTTCCTTTGACCACTCCCAACTGATCTCCAGTGAAGTTGCATTGATTAATTATCATATATTAACTACTAACTGTTTCAGTGAATTCTGAACAACGTGAGGGCATAAATCTAACCTTAAAGTGTGTGTGTGCGTGTGTGTGTGTCTGTGTGTGTGTGTGAGAGAGAGAGAGAGAGAGAGAGAGAGAGCAGGGTGGGGGGAGGGGGTTGACAATTTATAACTACAATACCTTTCAGCACAGTGACAGACATGGACCTTAGTCAGGGTAGACATTATCTTTAATTTCACACAAATGAAAAATGGCTAAGGGACAGACTTACAGTCCATTCATTGGGCTTTACTATCTTAAAGGAACAGCTCAACATGAGCGGGTGCCATGTACAAACTTGTGGGTTAATGACATGATGCTATTTTTTTAATTAATTTATTCATAAATACAATGAGCTGAATCTCTTCTATGATGCACATTTTAATTACTGCATTTAAATTAATTTGGAAAGTCAAATATACAGTATTAGGATGACACAACTGTCCTGACAACATAATGAAGTAAAAAGCCTAGGAAGCTCTTGAAAAAAATCACAGTCTCCTGCCCCATTACCCCGATGACAACACCACGGCCGACTACAGTCAAACGTTGGGCTGTTTGTCCATTACGAGAGACTCATCAGTATGTGAGGGACATGGTGTCTTTGCCGCTTCTGTTTATTCAGAGCTTAACTAGGAATTCTTGTGCCCTGACTACTAGTTATGCAATAAGTTCACGTAGCATATTAAATCCATACAGTCAAGCTAACACTTTGATTTGCTGCACGCTGCTGGCCCTAAAAGCATGCCAACTAGCTCTGTAAGGAATCTATAGGATTCATTTTTCCCAATGTTCAGGCAAAAACCTTTATATTACCAGAAACATTACTGCAGTGCATTTACAGTGGATTCATGCAGGAGGAAAATCAGTGCAACAATGTATTCGCCATGTCTAAGAGGCTAAACAAGGTGAAAGACGTTCACCATCTTTATGCATGAGTTATCCGGCTATAGCTAAGCGTGCGCAGTATGGAATCCGCTAGATCTTTAGTGAATAAGATGAAAAGTACAATAAGCAATATTGTATGTTTCCAAGCAAGAGAAAAGTGCACGACTACAAGAGAGAGGATGTTCAGACACATTGTGCAGTTGCGATTGTGTTGTCATTTGTACAAACTGTAATTTTCTGACATTATTTATTCTTCTGTATTTTGCACAGAAGAGTAATTTTTTTTGTTTTGTTTTTTTACAGAAGTGTGACAAAAAGGACTAAATATATAAATAAGGGACTAAATAAAAGGGCTGAAAAAGTAAATCAGTAAAATAAATAAATACATTAGTGAATAAAAAAACAGAAAACTAGATAAAGACTAAATAAGTAAATAAATAAATGACTTCATAACTAACCAAATAAATAAAATATTAAATAAAAGGAATAAATAATATAATAATAAAATCATTAAATAATTAATAAATAAAATGACTAACTAAATAAACAAAGTACTGCATAAATAGATATGGAATAAATATATAAATAAATAAAATAACTAAATTTTAAATAAACAAAAGGACTATAAAAAACATGCATAAACATACATCTCCAATCAACACATTTTAAAGTACTATTAAGTGGCATAAAGCCATATAATAGTGAGCATAATACAAGTAATCGTAAGGTAGTTTATAAGAGTTGCATAATGAGTCTTTACAAATGTTAGAAACATGAAACTGTTAGAAACATAATCTGTCATTTCTGGGTGAACTATCCCTTTTAGTTTGTTTACCAAAGCAGCAAACAGACATGGTGTAGACACAGGGCAGGATTGTAGTTACAAATTATCTTCACAATGGTTTGGCAGAAGTATTTTCTGTCACTGTCAAGAGAGTTAAAATCGTCCCTGATAGGGCTTAAAAAAGTTTGCATGCATGTGCGTGTGAGTATTGCATCAGGGTGTGTGAAATGCATTGTGGCCGTGTAGAGGAAGATGACACAGATATGACACTAAAGACACCAGGTGCACTTTCAATGAAGTAAACACATGTCTGAGGTTGAGTTCTCCTGAGCAGCTTGGAATTTAAACAACACTCTCCTTTAAGAGAGAAAAAGGAATTTGGTGCTGAACTAATAATTGCCACCGTCTACAACTGGTGAGCCCGTCTTCTGTGAGTGTTGTGTTTGTTTGGTGCCATATGCTTTGTCCTGTCTCTTTTCTTGCCCTGCCTGTCTGGTTACCTCATCTTTGTTTTAGTTGCTACACCTGTGTTTCTCCCTTGCTCCCGGACTCATTTGCCTTCACTCCACACAGCTGTGTCACCCACTCACAAATTCACTCTACACACCTGGTTCACTCTGCACACCTGTACACATACTCACACACACAGCTGTTCCCCATTTGTTTTGGAGTATATATTCTTGTCTCACCGACCACTCTGCCTGGCTGTATTGTCTAATGTTTTGTTTGTTTTGTGTCTTGCATTTTGTCTGCTCTGTTCCTGTGACTTGTTTCTGTTTTGTTTTTTGCCTTGTTGGCCTTTTCGTTCCTATTAAACTATATTTCCCTGCATTTGGACCCAGACCCTGTTTTTTCTATGCCAGTGACAATTATATGACAATTGTTTTTGTTTTTTTTATTTATATAACAGATGAACTCATACATTATCTGTCAGAAAACTGAAAGGCATATCTGCATTTATCCAATAAAGGTCTGTGCAATGATCTTAGGGAAAAGTTGGTGTTTGGCATTATTAAAGGTCCCGTTCTTCGTGATCCCATGTTTTAAACTTTAGTTAGTGTGTAATGTTGTTGTTTGAGTATAAATAATATCTGTAAAATTCTAAAGCTCAAAGTTCAATGCCGAGCGAGATATTTTATTTAACAGAATTTGCCTACAACAAACGACCTGTTTGGACTACAGCCCTCTAGTTCATGCTGTAATGACATCACTAAAACAGTTTTTTGACTAACCCTCGCCCACATGAATACTCCAAAAATGGGGCGTGGTCTTGTTGCGCTCCGACGGAGAAGAAGGAAGAGCTGCGTTTGTTTTTGCCATGTCGTTGAAACGCTGTTATTTTCATCTCTGAGTCCAATCACCTTTGTTTGGGCTTCCCAGGGACGCTGTACTTGGATATTAATGGTTACAATTTATGTTTAACTCGGTTCCCGAGAATTATAATCCACATGTAAAACTATGTGCAGCACATTTTGCTGAGGACAGCTTCCTCAATCTCAATCAGTTTAATGCCGGATTCGCACAAAGATTATTCTTGAAAGAAGGAGCAGTTCCCCCTTTGTCTGGAAAAGGCATTGTTTATGGACCACAACCGGTAGTCTTGTCAGTAAAAACGCTCCTGTGATTATAAGTACATCTCCAGCACATGCTCCTGCCCACTTGCTTCTCAAAACTACTCCAAAACTAGTCCAGTCGCGTTTCCAGGAGGGCAGCGCGCGTTCAGCTGCTATCGAATCACAACACAGGAACCGCTGGCACAATCACAACTCGTTACGTATTTCTGAAGGAGGGACTTCATAGAACAAGGAAGTCATCAGCCCGTTTTTATGACAATGAAAACAGTGGTATACAGATAGGTGAATTGTGTGAAAAATTACACGCGAAACATGAACACATATTATATTGCACACTGTAAACACAATCAAAAAAAAAAAAAAAAAAAAAAAAACGAAAAATGGGACCTTTAAAGAAATAATTCAGCCAAAAATGTACATGTACTCACCTCAGGCCATCCAAGATATAGATTAATTTATTTTGTCATTAGAACACTTTGATAAATGTAGTATTACATCACATGCTCATCAATGGATCCTCAGCAGTGAATGGGTGCCGTCAGAATGACAGTTCAAACAGCTGATAAAAACATCACAATGATCCACAAGTAATCCATATGACTCCAGTCCAGATTATTGTGATGTTTTTACCAGCTTGGACTCCAATTCTGACAGCACCCATTCACTGCAGAAAAGCCATCGGTGAGCAAGTGATGGAATGCTACATTTCTTCAAACCTGTTCTGATGAAGAAACAAACTCATTCTAAACTTGGACGGCTTGAGGGTGACTACATTTTCTCAGGTCATTCCTCTATTTCAGCTGACTGGAAAAAACATTGCAATCTGTATTAGAATTTTTTTTTTTCACCCAAAATTAAAATAACTGTCAGTATATATATATATATATATAAATAAATATATATATAAATCTTTTTTTGAGGAATGTTTTAGCTGTTTTTGTCAACATTATTGAAGTGAGTATTGAAATAATGTCAGAATGCTATTTCTCTGGTGACTTTTTTTTAAGGATGTTTAGGTATGCTTTCCTGAAAAACAATACAAGTGTATTTATTTATTAATGAAAAAGCATCTAATAAACAAAAGCATGTCATATTTTAGGTGAACTGTCCCTTTAAAAGCGATTGAATCTGACATATCTAGGACTGTCTCCATCATCCTTTGAAGAGGTTAGCTTCGTCTGCACACCCAAATCTGCTGTGTCCATCTGTCCGAATCTACTTTTATTTTCACTCTATCTAGCTGATGAACATTTCCAAAAAGTAAAAAGGCATCCACCCCTGTCAACTTTTAATCTGGGAAATTGAAAAGTGTGTGTGAACGGGTCTCTTTAAGCCGGGGCTAATCAGACATGCCTCCGTGAACTGGACCAAAGCCAGGCCTATGTGAAGAACACGCTCTATCTTTGCCTTTGTTTCTTTCCCTTCTTCTTCCTCTCTACTGTCCGATTTCATTTCAGAGAGGCAGATTATCTGAAACGGGGCATTCTATCTGGATAAGAGCACTCAGGATAAGGCCTTACTGAAGATGCTTCTGTTTGAAAAGGATCGATGCGGATTGTCTGTACCTCCTGTGCATCTAAGTCCTGGATTTCTGCTTTAAGGTGCTCTTCAGAAAGAAATACAAAGAATTTACTGCTCTTTGGTAAATAGAGAAATCCCTAATTCTAATAAATGGAGCTGTAGACAACAGGTCCTGCTCTGCCGCCAAATCTTCTTAAAACACAGCAGTTTTATTTATGTGACGTTACGCCAACAACCCGTCCATTGTCTGATGCAAATTGCACACAAAATGGCATGAAACCACTAATTATGATCTGAATGGTTGTTGCTATACATTTTCATCCTAAAGGTTAAAGGTGTACAGTGATTTTCTTTTCATCCGAAGGGATGTTTTCCAATATACAGGTACAGAAGCTCACAGAGGTCATGCATATGAATATTTGGTTTTCTCGAGATCACAATTTATTGTATAGCTGTTAGGTGTTACTAGCAGAGCAAGAACTTCACAACTCCTCTGTAAAACGCAATAAACATTGTAATAAAAAATATAAAAATTAATTGAAAACTTAAATTTATTTTATTACATTTTACTGGGAAAATTTATGTTTTAGGTGCTCTAACTTAATTTTTAATTACTTATAACTTTTTCAACTCACTTAAATGCTATCACATTGTCAAAATAAAGTAATCTACAAGCAATCCACACAACTTTAGTTGATCAATTAATTTCTTGTGAAGTAATGATGTTTGTAAGAAATAATTTATTGGATAATGGACACTCATACTGACGGCACCCATTCATTGCAGAGGATCCATTGGTAAGCTAAGTTATTAAATTCCAAATTGGTTCCGATGAAGAAACAAACTCAGTAAAACATTAATAAAACAAAATAATCATAATTAATAAACTGTATTTTTATAACCATAAAAGCTGTGACACCTTGCCCTGAACTGACCAGTGTTGTTTTTGGCAGCCCATTTAGTTTTAGTCTTTTGGACGAAAATGCTTTTTAGTTTAAGTCACATTTTAGTCACTTATAAACTTGAGAGTTTTAGTCAAGTTTTAGTCGACAAAAAACGCAAAAAGGTTTTATTCAAGTTTTAGTCAATTTTAGTAAAAAACAAAAAAGTAGTCTTTAACAAATTAATTTAGGTTAAAAAGTATTGAAAATGGACTTAGGTTTGACAGGTTTTAACGAGTGTTGCAATTCATAAAACAACAGTTAACCTTAAAAGCTTTGCATAATAAACTAGACTTTCTCATTGATGGAGATGCAGTGCTGCCAAGCTGTACTTCATGGTCGCATTGAGCAGAAACCTTTTATCTACATATTTCAAGTTATTTTTCCATGAATTGATGCTCTTCTAAAATTTCAGCACATTGCCTATTTTCACCAGTAATCACAGTAATAAGAAATGGTTTAAAGTTTAAACAGCAAAAAAACTTTGAGCTACTACAACATTACACACAGATAAAGTGGTAACAGTGGAATCACTGTTTTACTCCAAAAAGCCAGGAATAAAAACATTCTTACTTTGGCAATTGTGGCTTTGTTTGAGAAATTGCTAAAGTGCAATGAACAAAGTGCCCAAAATATAAGCTATTGAGGAACACATACTTATTGTCTACAACTTGTGCTTCAACTTGTCTGCCAGTGCAACCAGATGCATATTATTTGTAAACACAAACACCATACAACCCTGTCTAATAAAAGTGACACAAACATTCAGGGATGCAAACACATGTATGGTCAAAAAAGAGAGAGTTATCGAAGCCCTCACCCCGCAGCAAATATCACAATTTTATATTTATATATGGATGTCAAGAGCTAAGAAGTGTATGTATTTATATAGCCTACACTACACACAAATAATATACAATTAAATTATGCTCATTTTAAATGTATTGTGTGGCTAGGTATAAAAATATAGGCTTTTAATAATCTTTCAGTGCGCAAACCCATGATAATATGAAACGCTTCAAAACAGACCGCACAAAGCGCGTATGCACATCGCGGGCGCAGAATGATGTGCTCAAAGCAACATGGAGTCACAGTGTGCTGCGCTGCTCAACTGCGCATTTTAAAGTACGTGCAGCCCCGCCTCAATCTGCAGGCTGCAGCCGGGTGCTTCTCCAAAACAGGCAGAAATGACATGCATTGTGTGTCATGATCCTGCCCTCGTGTCCTTGATTTTTCCTAGTCTTGAGGCAGGATCATGGCAGACCCGTGTTTTGTGTACAAGCACATGGCCTTGTCTTTGGGCCATGTGCTTGTGTTGTCTCGTTCCCTTGCCCCGCCCCCCTTGTTATCCTAGTCTTGTTGTGATTGCCTTATCTGTGCCACCTGTTGTGTCCTGATTAGTTCCCCTATTTAGATCTCCTAGTGTGCTCTGTCTTGCGTCGGTTCATTGTCGCTGTGATTGTGATTTGTGATTGTTTCCCCAAACTGTTCCACATATATGTTGCTACCTGTCAGCCTCGTGAGTTAATCCTTGTCATCCCTGAAGAAGTCTTTGTAATACCGTGAGTGTTTGTTTATAGTTAGTGTTTAGTGTCTTTATCTGGTCAGCCCAGTCTTGTTTGATTATTTAGTCCTTACCCTGGCTATTGTTTTCCCCCTCGTGGGTTTTGTTTTCCCCTTTTGTCATCAATAAACCCTTTGTGTTGAGAATCCTGTCTGCACTTGAGTTCCTCCCTTACCAAAACCCTGACATTGTGAACGTCAGACTTCTAATCATTTTCGTTACGTCTCGTCTCGTCAACGAAAACTTGAAAACGTCTCGTCATGTTTTAGTCACTTTAGAGCCATTTTTAGCTAGTCATCGTCGCGTTATCGTCATTAAAAAAGGTGCGTCAACGAAATCATTTCATTGTCGTCATCGTTGACGAAAACAACATTGGAACTGACAACCTTTTAGTTCAAACCTTCCTTTATACTATATTTCACTTTTGTTAATTTATATTAATCTGTTATTGTGTCCAGAGGTGTCAAGTAACGAAGTACAAATAGAAATTTGGGGTATCTATACTTTACTTGAGTGATTATTTTTCAGCCGACTTTTTACTTCTACTCCTTACATTTTCAGGCAAGTATCTGTACTTTCTACTCCTTACATTTTAAAAATAGCTTCGTTACTGATATTTCATTTCGGCTTGTTTTCATTCCGGCTTGTCATCATTCAAAAAAAAAAACCTATCCAGATAAATCGCGCCATCCGGAGGAGTGAATTTGATTGTGGTTGGATGATAAGTATAAACATATACCATTCCGACACCCTATTGGTCTGTACGCGATCCATCGCACCTGCACGTGACACAAATCACATCACAGTCCAGCCAGGACATAGACAGTTTTGGGTTCGTTTATCAAAAAATATATATCTTAAAAGTAGGGTTGGGTATGGAACCGGTATCCGATCGCCTCAGAGTCAGTCCCCTTAAATTTCACATGAAACCAGCGTCAGACCGGTCTCCTCCCGTCTTTCAGCTCTTCAATCCGCAGAGCGCGAACGGAGCAGCGCATGCGCACTTAAACAAATAGAGGACACAAAAAAAAAAAATCTAGCTCTTAACACATATGAACGAACACATACTTTAATTAAACTTATTTAAATATACTTAATTTAATCATACGTACTTTATACATATACTACTGTGCAAAAGTCTTAGACACGTTAGTATTTTCACTTAAAAGAATGGTGTTCGGACAGTTATTTATATATTTTGCTGTAGTGTGTCAGTATAAAATATCAGTTTACATTTCCAAACATTCATTTTGATGTTGTCAAACTGCTTGTGCATTCAAAATCGCACTAGATTATTATTAAAATTAATGGCAAACTGATATTTCCTACTGACACACTACAGCAAAAGATATAAATAACTGGCTTAAAACCCTTTTTGGGGAGAAAATACTATTTTTTCCATAAGACTTTTGCACAGTACTGTATTTTAAAAACGACATTGTTGCTACTTTATAAAGAATGCATTAATGACCATACAGTAATTCACAGAACTGATTTAAGACAGTGACAGACAGCACTCATGTTAACTAAATATCAGAGTGAGTGACAGAGATACAGTAGAAACATTATGTGTGGTTTTGTATTAAATAATGACCCAGATTGTGAAATACATTTATTAGCCTTAGATTAAGGGAAGCACAACTTGCACAACAAGCTATGGATTTATTTTAAATATTTGTAATGTTCTTTAAAGTTATCCATAGTTTTTTTGTGGTTCTTTTTTTTTCTTCGTTTAGGAGCCGGTACCGTTTTAAAAGTATTGAAAAGGCACTGGACCCTACTTAAAAGTTATTATTTCTCACTGGCTCATTTACCAAATGAGTGCTTTTTCTTCGTCCTCCACAAATTAAGCTACTGTACGTAGTTCGGTTGCGAGACGTTTTAATAAATTAGCGTTTTCGATTGACGATGCGATTGACAATGTTGTGATAAGTAGGCTATACCAACTTTGTAACTCGTTACCCCCCAAACACTGGACAAAGCAGACGTATGTACCAAATACAAGAAGGTATCAATCAATAAAGTATCAGGATTATAATTTCTTTTTCAGTTTTAGTTTTTGATTAATCACTTGGATTAATCATTCATTTTGACAGCACTATAATGTTTATTGTAAATAGACAACCATACAAGAGTAATTGTTACTAAGCCTGCACCAATGTTCTTGTCCATTGCCCTCACTGATTCCTGCAGCTAATTTTGGATGTACATTCCATTAAAAGTTATTGATGACAAGCCTCTGAAGTTTGACTTTTTGCACCATAACAATACTTATTGGCAACTAGTCATCATATCTCTAGTCCTTTAATGTATTTGCATTGTACTGAAGTGAGTTCATTTTAAATGGGCATATATGCGGCTGAGGAAGACCTGAAGGTCGAAACGTTGCTTGATTAAATTCCTCTGGAGCAGTAGTTTTCAGTGTTCAGACTTCACTTCTTTATTTGTCTATATCATTTAGTTGTCTTGCACCTGCGTCCTAATTGGATGTTTGGGATGTGCACACCATTTTTGTATTTTCATATATGCGGCTGAAACAGGAAGTGCATCCCAAATTTTTCAACATGAACATTTTAATATAACATTATAGTCATTATGGCCTATGGCCTTTAGAAAAATGTTTTTTGAGGTGGTGGGGTAGTGCACAATAGGCCCCTGTGGTGCGGCCTAAGCTTTTTCTTCCCCTTACATTACTTTTACTTTTATACTTTAAGTAGTTTTTTAAACCAGTACTTTTACACTTTTACTTGAGTAAAAATCTTGAGTTGATACTTCAACTTCTACAAAAGTCTTTTTAAACCCTAGTATCTATACTTCTACTTGAGTAATGAATGCCAGTACTTTTGACACCACTGATTGTGTCTAACCAATACTTAAAGCAAAAAGTTTGTCTGATAAGATATAATTCACAAAAATTATATAACATCTATCCCTGGACTCCTTAAATCTGTTTTTAATTTTCTAAATGTGACAATACTCTTTTTCTCAGTAATGTAATTTTCCATCAAGTTATAACCCATCCATTAGAAAAACCTCTCTGATACCATATAAGCGATATCATTTGCACCATATACGCACCTTCAGTGTTCTAAATCAGAACACTTTCATTTACAGATTACCAAGATTCAAAGGGTTTGGGGAGGTTAACAACTGATATGTAATTATATTCTGGTGTAATATCTCTCCCACTCTCCTTGCCTGGTGTGTGATTACATTAGTGGAGAGCTGCAGTGCTCCTCTGTTCTGCTCTGCCTGCTGTGGTGCTGGGTTTGTTACCTTCAACATGTGCGTGTTCCTGTGTGTGTACTCGTTCATGACTCGTCTAGACCACTAATCTAAATTAAAACGATAACAACAACTCATTTAGCAATAATTAAGATAGATTGTACAGTATAACATTAATGATGGGGCATATGTTTTCATTTGCAAAAATAATTAAAACAATTTAGGAATGAGGAGAAAAAAAAAACCCTTAAGACCAGTCTATGGAAGCAGTGAAAGGACATCAGGACAGCATATAATTGGGTCATGGGCAATTTATCAAAGCAATGGGAAAACTCACAATACAGTAATGTTCAACAAAATAACAGTTTTTATTTAGAATTACTTAGCAGCAAATGTCTTGTCTGGGCACCAGGCTTATTATGGTTAATAAATTAAAATAAAACCATAAAAAAGTTACTGGAAATAAAATAAACATTAAATGAAATAAACTAAAATATATACTTTTATTTCAGCTCATTGCCACGGCATCATTTCTCATTTTCTTTTAGCTTAAATTAAAGCACTAAAAACATTTTTTTTAATAATTATATATATATTAATTCAAAATATTGATAAAATTAATATATCAATACATTTTATGTAATATGCCATGATTTGCAAGAAAATATGTAGATGGAAACCTGGCTGACACACTTTAGGTTTTACAAAGCCCACATTTGACATTAGAGTTAATAGAGCTGCATTGACAGTATTGCATTTTAATTTTGATCCATAACATCAGAATAAATGTATGAAGTCCTATCTTCAAAAACACATACATGGAAGAGTAAACAAGCACTGCCATTTCCATCTTAAATGAGATTATCTCCCCTTTAGATTCTGAACTTTGCCATCTGACATTTGAGGTCATATTTGTGTGGATAAACCTCATCACTGTATAAAGATACAGATGTCTGGTGGTACAGTTCGTGTAAAATGTTTGGATCAGTACTGCTAATACAGACATAGCATCCCATACTGCCTCTTACACTGAGTTCCTTATCAAGGTTGACGATGCGCTGCCTTGATCTGATGTTCAGTGAGGAAGAGGTAAGCCCATCAGTCCTTGACCTCAGGTTTATAGTGAGCAGACTGTGTTTTAGCAACTGTAAACATTTTACAATCATACAGTATTGCAATTACAGCGTTTATTCCCTAAAAGCTGAAAACGTTAAATAAAGTGAATTCAAATTTTCAGATGCATTCTTTTAATCTTCATTTTCTAATTTCTTGCTCATCACCTCTTAAAATACTGCCAGTGATACTTTGAGTTGTTAAACAGAAACTGAGGAATTGTCACATCCATTTTCTCAAGTTCAGGTCGAGGAAGTAGATTTTGAGGGGATTGCCTTTTAGCAGACTGAACTTTTCTTCCTTTTTTGTTTGGAAATTGCTGCCTTTCGAGGCAGATGCAAAGAGGCAAAAAAAAAAGTAATTTCATGGACTTGTTCATCCAAAAACGAACACTTGCTGGAAATCTACTCACCCTCAGGCCATTGAAGATGTAGGAGAGTTTGTTTCAAAATTGGAACAGATGTGGAGAAATTTAGCATTACATAATTTGCTCACCAATACATCACAATAATCCACACGTAATCTACTGTACACCACTCCAGTCCATTATGTATTGTGAAGTGAAAAGCTGCATTTTTCCATTTAAACCATTGCTTCATATTAAAATACAGGTCCATTCTCCATATTGCTATTGTTTTATCCAGCTGTCTCAGTTGTCTCATTTGAATCAGGAGATAAATACAGTATGCACAAATCAAGCGCTGTTAACAGTGCTTATAGTGCAAAACAGTTCTACATAAATATGTTGGTGCAATTTTTCACTGGTGTAAACATTATTAAAGATTATCTTGATCTGAAGCAACACTTTGAATGGAAAACACCTTAATGGTGGATTATTATTATTTATTTATTTTTTACAAACAACTGGACTGGAGTTGTGTAAATTAACTATGCATTATTTTATCAGCAGTTCTGATGGCACCCATTCACTGCAGAGAATCCACTGGTGAGCAAGTGATGTAATGCTAAATTTCTCCAAATCTGTTTTGATAACGAAACAGACTCTTGGATTCATCGTAGATGGCCTGAGGAATACAAATGAACTGAACAGGGAAAAGAAGCAAATTCTAAAGCATGCATATAGTAGCACATTAATGCATTTATATACTTTGTGATGCTTAAACTGCAAGACCAGACCCCAACTGAACATTATGCAACATCTAACATATAAAAATGATCACTGAAGTAGTCTTAATTATACCCATTCTTATTAAAATAGTCAAAATTCCTTCATTACTGAATCCATTGGCAGCATTAAACAATACATTATGTATTAGAAGCTTTCTGAGATAAATAGCTTTGGATAGACAAATAAATGCATTATTAAAGCTCAATTGGGAAAGATGTGACACTTCCAGAACTGCAGCAACAAATCCAGAGAGGTGCATTAAGAATGCATGTGTGAGTATTAAGTATATAAAAGTGCATTAAGAATGTATTGAGTATGTTTTTGTTTCAAATCAAAAATAACATCCAAGTTTCACTTGTGCAACCACGAGAGGGTGTGTTAATCTCACTTACACCCTACTGTATTTACCCCAATGACACTCGTCCCTTGATACTGTTTTTGAAGGTCATGTAACAACCGTAGCGAGATGTTCACAAACATGTTGGCTTAAGGATATCTATTTTCAGTTCTGCAGATAGTCAACAGATAAAATCTTTGAGTCAGCAAAGTGCTACAAAGTAAAAAGTCTTGTCAAATCTTAATGTAAAACTTGCTTCTCACCTTGGGGACCACAGAACGTGTTTTTCTGTTGCATGACTGGTGCTTCACATCCCTCTAACAATGTCATAGATGAAATTCAACCTCAATGGAAGATGTTGGGTTGGAATTAATAAATGTAATTTATGGCAAGAAAAGCTATATATATATATATATATATATATATATATATATATATATATAGCTACAAATATACCCCAGCGACTCAAGACTGGTTTTGTGGTCCAGGGTCAAACATGCAAGAAAAAAAAAAAGCTAAATAATAATTATTATTATTATACATGGAAAAATGCAAGTAATTTCTTAAAATTAATTAGAAATGTTTTGCGCCAGAAAAAGTAATGCCCATAAACTGCCCTCGACTTAGACTGCATCTTGAGAGAAAATGACTCTCTTTCAGCAATTCCCGCTGCTGATCTGTCATTCCTCAGTGGTTTATTTGAAAAGCGATGCTCGAGCACAGCGGGGGTCCAGTGCCATTGAGAGATGAACGGAAGGTTGAGTAACCCCCAAAGCTGCAATTACTCTAAACAGTAACTGGTCTTTTTCCCTTTAACCTCACTTGTGGCCCTTTATAAAAAGCGTGAACCATCTTATGTGCACCTGGAACACACCGGACATCAGCAGGCTCTAATAAAACTTTAATAACCACCGTTGATAACCGGTTACTTGACTGCTCCAAAGACGTCCAGCTGGGTTGTCCTCTAGTGACTTTCGTCTAGAAAACCCCAAAATGAGTCTTTATCCTGGTGTGAGGAAGAAAAATAAAATCTTTAGAATAACACTTTTGTTCCAAGACAGCTCTTCATCTACCTGTGAAAAAATAGTTCATTGCTTGAAATGGTGACAATATGGTGCTGACTTTGATGGTGTGTTTTACAATTCCATAGCAGAACACTGAACGATCCTCCTAATGCTTCTTTCTCAGCCTCCAAGTTGATCTTTGGCCCTGTGTGCCAAAAGTAAGCGTCTCTACAGAGATGTTCTGATTTCAGAACAGTGTGCCCTGGCTAGCCCTCCTGTCACATCAAATCTCTTCCTGAGCTTGGTGGATGTGCTTGGAGAGATGGGTAAATATCGGGCCTAGGCTTGGATTAAGCTGGCCAGATAGACCATCACATTACAGATGGTAGGTTTAGGTTGCGAGATTTACCCAAAAGCTCACGTCAGAATGTGTTATGGGTAATGGCAGGGCATGATTTGAAAACTTCTTATAGGTGTATAAAACTCAAGGCAAGTAGATAAAAGGTGACATGAGTCTCAAAACATCTCAAAAATCCAATGAGGAATGACAAATTCCCTGTTAATTCTATGTTTTTCAGGAGTGTGGCACCCTTATATTTATGTGCTATATCATTATTTCCCCCTTTGTTCTAAATCCATTTCTCATTCTTTCTAACTTTCCCTGTCCATCTCTCTCCCTCCTTCCCCAATTTCTCTCTCCATTACGCCCACAAACAGCAGCTGAAAAGGTCTGGCACTTGTTCAGAATCCCAATGATCACCCTTCCCAAAAATGTCACTGGATGGAAATCAGGCGACGTCACCAGACTTAAGATTGAAGCGTGGCATTATGGACGACCGAAAAGCTCCGGCTGTGTGCTGAGAGAGGGGAAGTGGTCCTCTCCTCACTCCTGCCCAGTCAGAGGCCTGGTGAAGGGTACAAATCAGCAGTTAAAAGCAAGCCGGCTCCCCCTGATTGGTGTATAATTGAGTGTCTTTTCCGGACATTTCTCAAGGCTCTGGCTCTGATCATTTTAATTTTGCAGTGTGACTTCAGGGTTCTGGGCTAATCAGAAGAATCTGTGCCCTGTGAGATTTGCACACTAGAAGCAGTGTGGCTGAATGGTGTTTAATATAAGAGAGTTGGTTTATAAAGTCAAAAAAGGAAATTAAATTATGCTGCAGAGAATCAAATTCATATCTGGAGTACTAGCCTACTAATATGCACCCACAACTTTGGGTTTTCATGGGCAACTGGAAGAAAAAAGAGGGTGATGCAGTTTGCCAGTATTTTTAAAGGTCCAGTAGATATTATGCTATTTAGTTTTTGATATTATGATGTTTTATCAGACAACAATATGTGAAGAGTGACAGGATTCTGTTTTTGGAATACTTTCCATTCCATTTCCATTTCCACATCGACACACAGTATTGGCTCAAATCTTGGTTGATACTTATGTTTTGTACACATTTGCTGAAACTTTACTCAAACCTTAAATACATCCAAAACATTGAGAACATATTTGGAGAAATTTAGCATTACATTGTCACTTGTTTACCAATGGATCCTCTAAAGTGAATGGGTGCCGTCAGTCCAAACGGCTAATAGAAACAACACAATAATCCACAAAAAATCCATATGGTTCCAGTCAAACAATTAAAATCATGTAAAGCGAAAAGATGGGTGTTTGTCTTTTTAACTTAAATTGTCACTTCTTGACAAAATACTAGTCCATAATCCATTATAACTCTTCTTCCAGTGGAAAAGTCAATCCCTTGGTGTGTTTTTGACAGTTTTCGCTTGCAAACTGTTGATCTTGACCATTCTTACAGCACCCATTCACTTTAGAGGATCCACTGGTGATCAAGTGATGTACAAAAATGTAAATATATATGTATTATACGTTACAATAAACCTACCATAAAAATTACAGACTCTTAATTATTATTTTTATTTTTTATTTTTTTGGTAAGTGGGCAAACTTTAAAAAATCAGCAGGGGATCAATGTATATATATATATATATATATATATATATATATATATATATATATATATATATATATATATATATATATATATATATACACACACACACACACACACACACACACACACATGTTTGTTTTGGTGAAAAGTGGGGACATCCCATAGGTGTAATGGTTTTTATACTGTGCAAATTGTATATTCTATCGCCCTTCACCAACCCTACCCCTAACCCTAACCCTCACAGGAAACTTTGTGCATTTTTACTTTCTCAAAAAACTCATTATGTATGATTTATAAGCGTTTTGAAAAATGGGGACATGGGTTATGTCCTCATAAGTCACCCTCTCCTTGTAATACCTGTGTCATACCCATGTCATTATACAAAGTTGTGTCCTGATATGTCACAAAAATGCAAATGCACATGCCCACACACACACACCAGTTAAATAATTGACTGCTGCACTATGAATCTGTCTGGAATATCAGAACTAGTATCATTTTCTCTATTTGACGTCAAATTTTCGGGTCAGGGTAGATTCCTCTGAAATAACTTTATGCATCTCTTTGTTTCAACATCATACCATCCATCATTCTCAGGTGCCACCTCTCCTGCCCCTTTCCATTACCTTCATCCTTCATACCGTTTCCATAGTGATGTTTGCTTTTACTCAAAATGACTAAGTATCTCTCAAAGAGGACTGGCAGGAACCCCTCTAATTTCTCACAGCCCTTTTCTTTGTGTCTCATGTGCAAGCTCACCTTTAAAGAATAGTCTGTAGAGAACACCAGAGTGGCGGGAAATGCAAAGTGTCCTTGTGTATGTTAGTCACATCAAAACAAAATGGTAAAAACAAACCTTTTTAAAAGTAATTGAGAGATTAAAAAAAAAAAAAAATATATATATATATATATATATATATATATATATATATATATATATATATATTTTTTTTTTTATTTTATTTTTTTTTTACATTTTTAAAAAAGAAGAACCCGGGTTATTGTCGGTAACCAAAACTATTAAAAAAAGTTTGTTCATTTAAATAATGCTGAAATAAACTATAAAAACATTACATGTACAACTAAATAAGAATTTGAGACTTTGCCTTTGGAAACTAAATTACATAAGCTTAAGTTAAAGCACTGTTGTCATGATCCGGTCATCATCCACAACAGACTCTCAAACTACACAATACACCCTGGACTACATAGATTTCCCATGCTCCATTGCACCAATCACATTCACCTGTTAACTATCACACACAGCTGCCAACAATTACACAGCACAATCATCAGACATGCTTTATAAGCATTGGACGCACACACTGCTGAGTATTTTTTAGCACTTATCACTTTCCAAGAGATAGCTACTTTATTAAGTCACGTCTAGTGTAGTCTTAGTTTGTTTCCTGACCTTTTGCCTCTGTTTATTGGATTAACCCTTTGTCTTCTGTTTTGGACTGTGTTCGCACCTCACCTGGACTATTGCTCGTATCATTGGATTTCCACTTTTGTCGCTGCCCTCTGGATTCTGTTTGCCGATCGAAAACCCAAGTTTGTTCTAGGATTGTTCTTTGTTTTACCTGTGTTATACCTGATTGCCACTGTTTGACCCACGCCTGATTATGACCACTTTTCTTAAGCCCTTGCATATGAATCAGCACGTCTCGCGTCTTGTAATGACTACATGTAAATAAGTGAAATTTTTAAAGTAAAATTAAGATTTAAATAAAAGTAAATTAGACCTAAACAGTAAAATATATATATTTTTTATTAAATTTTATTTAATCGCATTCCATGTAAAAGAGCAGCGTGAACATGTTTCTAAATTTCACATTTTGTGTTTCTCAAAAAACATGAAAAAAAAACATACAGGTTTGGATCGTCAATGACACAATGTTAATTTTTGGAAAACTATCCCTTTAAGAATTATAGGGAAACAGCTGTCTTGTAAGAAACTTGATTGAATAAGACCGAAACAGTGAAGGAGCGCACAGGGGAGGGTATACTGGTACAACTGCTAAAGCAGAAGAAAACTGTTTTTTTTTTTTTTTTTTTGCCCAGGAAAACAGAGGGGGAGGCTAGCAGAGATGGAGAGCTACAACAAGACTGATCCAGAGAAAGAAGGTGGAGGGGGGAATGAATGCAGAAGAGCATTGAGCCGTAGACTGTGTAGCAGCATGTAGGCACTTATTACTGATGTGGCAGAAAATATGTGCCGACAGGAAACGAGGATGCCAGCTGTCCCTCGATTATGACATTACTGTGCAAGAATGGGCGACAGCAAAATCATATATGACTAACAGACTACGAATAATAGGCAAGAACCATGACCTTCTGGCCCTGCATTAGGAGCCACATACAGACTCCAAGCCTCCCTATATGCAAGGCACAAACTGCATATAAACAATGACACTAAACCACCATGAGAGGCTTGGGGGATTGCATTGACACTCAATAATTAATAGCAATTAAAATTAGTGTCTGTGCACGCAAAAATCCCATCTGGAACAGCTGAAAGCAATGCCTCTATCAAAAAAAAAAAAAAAGCATATTTTTCCCTGCCAGTAACCATGCAAACATCCACACAACAGCATCGATGTGTGGGCGGCAAACATTATTATGCGGACATTCCATTAGTTTTTCAGAATAAGTGACCTTGCCTTTAGAATCTACTGGTGTAGAACTGCAGGGAAGTGAGAGAAATCTAAAACCACTACACATATGAATACTGCATTGACATAAATGTATACTAGGGCTGTGCATGTTGGTCACTTTGACTCTTTGAGTACTTAACAGCAAAGTCAACTGAGTGCTCCAGAATTCAGATGGACAGCTTTAGCCATTTCACTGCAGTGTGAATGCTGCGGTTTTAAAATGCAATGTTAGGTTGAAAGTAGTTCCAGGACCCCTGCTTTATGTTCCTGAGTTAGACCTTGCTACCTATTTTTATGCAAAAATGCAGTGGAATGTCTAAACATTTTTAGTGGGGTGGCTATGTGAATAAATAAACAATGAATAATTAGATAACAAAAAAATAAGTAAATTATCAAACAGTATGTGCATACTCCGCCACCTCCAAGGGGGGATCAGATGTTGTGAAAATACAATGACCTGTGGAATCCTTTTTTAAACGCATTGTAATCTGCTTCCTTCCTGCAGTGGATGCAGTTGCAGAAAGGAATTACCATTAGATGTGAAAGAATTGGATATGTCCTTGGTACCTGTCATCTTAACAGTCACACTATTTTTGAGTCCAAAAGTTGCATCAAAAACACTAGCACTGGGCAAGAACTGTGGCCCAGCAAGCAACCGCTGCGATGCATTCTGCATACCAGAATGTGGATGCTGATAGTTTGGTGCCCTCGGGGACATAAACTCTAGAGAATAATGTTCAGCATATGAGACAGGGGAGAGCTATCAAGACTTAGCCACGTGGCCCATGGCACTAGAGATCATGCATATTTCATGGAAATGGCAAAAACAGACAGTGAGGGCCGCTAGGTCTCTCTGTGGTGCTCTTGAATGACAGCAGTGTGCTTTGGGCCGAAGATTGGTGGGTCATGTTTGGTAAGCAATATTTGAAAGTAGCATAATAGACTTCTTAAATGGATTTCTGAAGGTATTTTTGAAAAATCTATGAATATCTGAACTCTTACATGACAGAATAAAATATAGTAAAGAAAAATGCATTTCTAGAATGGCAGTTGTCCATAATGCAATTTCAGATAACACACAAAATAAATAGCCTACCAAAACTGCTTCCAATGCAGTGTTAAAAAGACTACTGTAATGACCACTTTATATTATGAGTTGGTCTCACTCTTTCTCTCCCATTCTCTCTCTCTCTCTCTCTCTCTCTCTCACACACACACACACACACACACTCCCCCCTCTCTCCCTCTCTCTATCTATCTCTATGATATCAATAAATGAAAAAGACTGGAGAGATTCAGAATCCCTCTAAGATCTTCTCTTCTGTTTTATCCATACAGGGGTAATTGTCACAGCTGGTTTCAACCTCCTCTTCCATCCTTCTTAAGAGGCCTAATGGTTTCCCATCAAATAAATAGAGTATAACATTGATGGCTCACATGTGCACTGACTGCATCCTTCATTTCTAAATAAACTGAATGTGTGAGGACACTCCTAAACTTAGAGACATGTCAGTATTTATCACCTGCTGAGAAACTGCTAATTTGTAGATAACATGTCCCCAGTACATGTCCCAATCACAAAGCACCCACTCTCTTGTTTTTTTTTTTTTTTTTACGATATTATAGTAGATGGATGTGGTTGGGGACCCTAGGGACCCATGTACACTGCCCTAAATGAAACAAACCCACTACCATGTCTCTATGATACTCTGGTGCTAAAATATACCCGTATGGCTAAGGCATGTTGCTAAATGGTTGCTAGGGTGTTCTGGTTAGTTGCTAGGTGATTAGGGTGTTCAGTCAAAAGAGCCCACCCTGGAGTCTCTACTGCATTCTGTTCCTAACATATAATGTTTCATTTCAGGGTAAGTCTCTGATAATTTATTTATTTATTTATTTTTTTGTCCGATTTTTCATCCGCCAGGCAAAAACTGTAATTTGGACTGCTTAGAAATGTAATAGCACAATTAGCTGCATGATATGAGGTTTCATATCCAGGAAAAGTCATGTGCCAAATGAAAGTTTTCAAAAAGGTTTGCCAAATACGTTTTCCAGTGTTCAACCAAACAGGTAGTCGTGCCCCAAACTGGGGCCATTGTTTGAGCCAATGTTGTTGAGTCGGGTCGCTCAAACAAGCACAGTTATGCTGAAAGCCCCACAGAGCCACAGTTTCCACCCTTCAGGGAACTCTGCATACGAATAGCTTACTTATATTTGTCTCTCTCTGCACACTAAGCTTGGATAGGAGAAAGTATTTTAACAGGAGAAATTACATCAGCTTGGATTTCTCTTATTCCTGATATCGCACTATATAGCTGGTTGGGGTTATGTGGACTTAGCCAATAACACACTTTTAAGATTTATGATTACACAAAAATGTGTACCCAAAGCGCACTGTCTTTAAACTGTAAAAAACGGTCTAAGTTGAGATGGAAATGCTCTGCAGTTTCTTTAAGGCCATCTGCAGAGAGCTTTGCTTTTGCAGTCTGTTGGATTTAAAGCTTTTCAAATGGGCTCAGAGATGATACTACTGCCACAGCGGTTTTAATCTTAGTCATGGCATTGTCTCGATGCCCTCTGCCTTCTGTGCTTTGTAAGTGTTGGCCTCTATGAGAGCGTCTAATATAAGAGAGGTGCACTGGCTATTTACTCATCAAGGTAAGAAACTGTGTACTTTTATTCCTGGCATCTTCAAGAGCTTTGACTATAGCCTCAGTAATGGGATCCTTTCCGTATAGGTGAGGCAGCAATCAGGAAAATAATACCCAAAGAAGAAGAATAGGAGATGAGGCGGAGGCAGGAAAGAAATACAAGAGACACGGAAATTCTCATTGACATTTGAATAGACTGCAGCAGCGTTTCAGAGGCTTAGAGCGTGCAAAAGCTGAAGAGCCACTGAATAAAAATATCATGCCAAGAAGCCAGAAAAGAGAAGATGCACAGAGACATCGATAGATAGACTGAGAAGGAGGGTAAAATGAAAATCACGACTAGACCCAGTGGTGATTTTCAATTCTCCCTTGTCATCGTGAGTGGGTGTAAAGTTCAGCCTCCTCACAAATTGGATGGGGGAATTTGTTCTCCTTTGACATTCTCTGCGGAGGTGTCACACAGAGGAGCTGGCCGCGTGCTCTTTGGAGAGAGATGACAGGGGCATTGTCAGGCCAGGAAACACAGGCCCCACTTCCCCTGTGCTATCTGTTGTACATCACAACACAAGGGCAGCTTTTTGAATACTGTAGCTTGCCTTGAAATAGCAGGGTGGAGAGGGAAGCAGTGCAGGCACTCAAACGGACTCAAGTTAGATGCTGTTTTGGGATCAGCAGATAAAGAGGTTGTGAATCATGGGGTGTTTGGGGGAATAAGGTGAATGTTCATCTTAATTATCTCCCTGACATCTCACAGATGTCCATGATGTTTGCAAGATACCAGAAAATGTGGAAGATGAATCCCTGGGAGGGTTAGGAATGTCTGAAGACAGAGGGATCCTGTCTCTCTCTATACCAATCTCTTCATCAACCACATCATCATTTTTCACACTCAGCTTGCGATGGTGGCCACATGGGAGATGGTAGGAAACTACCCACCCTGCCCCATCCAACACAATTTCGCATGCTTTGCAGAATATACTCTGCTCTATCTGGGGAAATAGACATAGACACCTTCCAAATTAACTGTGACAAAAAGAGCTAGGCATGATCCCTCGATGTTTCTAGCTTATCACGAAACGTCTGGTCATTAGCAGATTTGCCACTTAACACAAATGTACCTGCTTCTCCCAAAGGGACACATCAAGGCCTGATTTTTTTTGCACACTGCTGCTTTTCAGAAGCAAAACTAACTAAAACCGACTTGATTACTGCATGCTGCTGAAACCAACGAGGTCAATGATATCTGGAAAAAGCTGTTCGTTAAAATACACATTGATCTGAATGGTAGTTGCATCACTGGGACAGAAACCCACACAAGAACACTATTTGAATCTGCCATCACTCATGATACCACAAAACTTTTAAACAACTCCTACAGTCCTATGCTGTGATGGTGTACTTACCATTTAGCATTTTCCATTGACCTGGTGTGTCAAATCCTGCTTCTGGAGGCCAAAGTCCTGCAGAGTTTAGCTGCAACCACCTCCAACATACATTAGTTGGTTCATGTGTGCCTAATTAGTTTTACAGCTAAACTCTGCAGGATAACAGAGCTAGTTCAGATGTGTTTAATTAGAACTAAAGCTAAACTGCAGTGCAAAGTGGTCCTCCCGTAGCAGGACTGGACAATCCTTAGGTATACAGTACATTTTACCAATGAATTCATCCCTGGGGATCAAAAGCAATGATCTTGGCATTGCTAGCGGCATGCTTTACTGTTTGAGTTACATGAGGCTACCAACAGGGGTTAACTGGACTATATTAATGAGCCAAATATTAACCACTTGCCTGAAACAGAGTATGTAGCTGTCCTTGGTCCTGAAACTAATGCAGTTGAGTTGTACTGAATAGAGTGCAGCAGGTAACTGTCCAGGGTCCTGAAAACAGCACTACACATCTGTCTAGAATCTGGGCCAGCTGTCTGAACTCAGCTGACACAATGCAGGGCTTATATGAGAATCAGCGTCAGTAGGTTTGCACAACAAAATAGAGAACAAAGAGAACATGTGCAGCAGGCACACCATGTTGAGACATCATGTGACCCGTTTTATAAGCAGAGTGACACTGCAGAAGCCCTAATCCTTATCTTTGAGATTAGGAAAACATGACACTGTGCTCTTCAAATCCTTTTAATCATTCAAATGTTCTGGTCTCCTCAAAATCACAAAAATGTGGCCAAATGAAGGAGAAATGAATCTGTCTGGAAGTTACTGTCTGGCAGCACTGCACCGCATTGCCTTGATACCCTTATAAAATATGCCTGGAAGTTTGCATAAGGGCATCTAATGCAATTGTCTGCATTTAAGCCTTGTTTATTTCGCCTGGCTGTGCATCGCAAGCCCCACTGACTGCGCATGCATCTTCCCCAACTGACGAGGTGTTTATACTTGTGTATGGCATTGTAATATTTATTGAAACAACAGGGGGCAATGATGTGTAATTGTCCTCTCAAACCATCGGGAATCAGTTGTGAGAAGAAGTAATTTGCTGGTACAAGACTTCTCTTGTGATAAATGAGTTGATGAATTAATTAAATGTCTTTATATACAAACTAATAATAATAAAAAAAAAAAATAGTGTTAAACCCCATCTAAATGAATTTTCATTTATTTTTTATACAAAAGAATATATAAAAGTAATTTACTTAAAAAACCTTGTACAAACTATACAAAAAAAAAAAAAAAAAAAATCTATGCACTGTTTCCCCTTAAAGCCTCGAAAAGCACCTGATGGAGTTTAAACTTCACAACAACCTGCTTCCGATTTCATAAAAATGCTGGAACAGACATGCTTGTTCAGCCAGAGTCCCCTTTAAGTCATACAACTTTGGAAGCGGAGATGGGTTCAAAGTAAAAAAAAATGCTTTGCACACTGCCATGTGAAAAGGAGAATTGTACATGGCCGCCCACTCCACAATGACAGCATTTTGGCCGCATACTCCTTTGCGCTTGTGTGGATATGGCAAGTTTAAACCAGGCTTCAGGCTCAGAAGATTTCTTCTTGTGGTATTATTGATAAGTTTGAGGCAAATTACATGCAAACTGTTATTTTAGTCATATCAAACTATATTTGTATATTGCTCAGAAATCTGACAGAACTATGCATCTTCCTAAGGCGCCAAAAGTGGTACAAAAAGAAGAACTGTATGTGCACTGAAAAGTCCTAAGGGGTTTCTAAACAAAGTTCTGGATGAGATTTTAATGGAGCAAAACAAGAGGAAGTCATGTAAAATTAAGTGCCGGCACAAGACGAACGAGTCATTGTGACCCCTTAACCTACTGTTCTGACTCCGATCTCGGTTTGCACATAAGTTCTGTTTTATTCTGTCTTTGGATGCTTCATGTCTTCAGGAACAATGACTATGTTCACAAAGCGGCAGAATACAGTTGTTTTCAGCCACGTTTTAAGGTGCTAAATGAGTACATGTTCACAGAGTTTGGTTAATTTGATATAATACTTTATAATATTTGCTTTTTAAAAAGCTTATACACATGAAAAAATATCTTTTTAACAAGTTTGAACAAGTTTAAAGGTTTAAAGCTAAACCAATTCTGATTCCTGGTTCTACAGTAACTCCAACAAACATACCAAATGTAAAAACACAACACTGAGCAATAGTGGCTACAAAGCAAAACTCATATATCATACATGTGTTTGTGTGAACACATTTATTACATCAATGCCCAAGGCAGAAGACACATGCTGCACCTGTACCGCTGTCATGTGCAATTGTGTGATGGTACTCAAGTTAAGTAATTACTACAGGCATACTTCTTTTTCCCTGATGTCACGTACATCAACCACAGAGAATTCAGCTCTCAGACAATTCTATGTACATGGGCTCATTCTCATGCAAACACAGGCACATGCACACTCAGAGTCCTCATGGGACTTTCCCAGAATTTCATTTATCTGCACTGGGATGTGCAAAACCTGACTAGAAAAGACACTCTGAAATGACTAGTTGACTCAGTTGAATCAACACCTTGTATATTTAATCTGGTTTCCAACCGAGTTCCTTGTGCATCATTTAAATAATATGGGTTGCATTCAAAAACAGCACGAATAAACACAATGGCATGCAAAACAATGCAAAGCGGTCTGTTTGTTTAATACAAATACTTTTCGCTTTGCAAGGTGTTAACTGATGGACTGGAGTGGAGTGGATTACTTGCAGATTATTGTGATATTTTTATAAGGCTAACTGTTTTAACTCTTATTCTGACAGCACCTATTCACTGAAGAAGACCCATTGTTGAGCTGATGTAATGCAGTGATGTAATAATGTATTTTTTCTCCAAATCTGTTCTGAAGAACAAACTTATCTACACCTTGGATGGCCTGAGGGTGAGTACATTAAAATTTCATTTTTCTGTGAACAATTCCTTTAATGCCTACAAATAAATACACAAATAAATCCCGATCCCATTTTATATTAAGTGGCCTTAACTACTAAGTACTTACATCAATATTACATTATATTGTATTACAAAATAATAATAAGGTTAAGGGCAGGTTTGGTGGGATGGCTAGGTTTAAGGGAGGGTTAATGTGTAAGGGATGGGTCAACGGTGTAATTATGTATGTGAATACAGAAATTAATTGCAAATGTAATTGCATGCAGGTATTTTTAAGTACAATGTATAAACATGTATGTACATAATTAGTGCATTGTACCTAATAATTAATTTAAATCGAAGTACATAGTAGTTAAGACAACTTAATATAAAGTGGGAGCTAAATCCCTAACGGCTTTCTGGACATATACTATGGTGTCCTTGACAGTACAATGACATATTTCAAAGTACAATAGTATTGCCATCTGATACCATCAACGTACAGTATCATAGTACAACCATGGCATAATGTACACACAGTAAAAGGCAAAGCTTTGCCCTCTGTTAGCATGCTAATTAGAGCAACATTAGCTAAAATAAAAGAACTGCTCTGCCTCCCTAATCAACTGCTCTGTTGAACTTTGAAGACTAACCATTGTGACTCAACCCTATTAAATGAGCTTTTTGGCAAAAATCCACTCTAACCATACCCAGAAGGCAACTAGCCGCCTGAACTCTCTCACACAAGAATCAATCAGTGCTGCTGACTATGCCACCATGAAAACATTCTCAGAAGAAAGCCTTTTCCCCTGAATTTATTCAGAAATCAGGGAACATGTCCATACGCACGTGCACTGTGATAAACTGCCCAATTCCACTATCACCAAGTCTAGAGCAGAAAGCCATGCCTCCAGTGTATTGTAATTGTGTTTCTTGTTTCAGAGTGTAAGCCTTCAGGCTGCTCTTTTGGTTTATTCATGAGTTGGGTTTAAGGATGTGAGTGGTAGAGAAGAATCTTTAATTTTACCATCAGCCCAGGCCTGGCAGATCTATGTGAAGAACCTTCTAATTAAAGTCAAAAGGAACATTGACCATTTTTCTAATGGAATAATTCAGATGAGCCATGTTTGTCCACGCCAGTCTCTCATCCTCCATTCTCATTCATTAGAATGCATTACACTTGTGTGATTTCTGGCATCCTGTATTTGCTTCAAGATCACAAGCCAGTGCTGCCGTCAAAGAGAATTGCGCTCGTTCTCTCTCCCTCTCAAGTGTGCTTTCCAGGTGGTGCAGGAAGGGATCCGATGAGGAAAGCAAGGGATTATGAGCTCTGGTTAACCCTGTAAAGCCTTTCATATGTAATGCTAGTCAAAAAAAGAGAATTATTATTATTATTAATATTTTTTTTAATGGAACAGATTAATTGAAATTTATACAAAAAAATAAAAATAAACATACATTTTAATGTGTTTTTGATGATAATAATATTCAAAACATCAGGCAAGTTGCTTCAGTCTAGCAAGTGTTCATCTTCAAATATTACTAACAATATAACAGGTCTTTTTATGTGTACTTTAATAAAAAAGTCTAAACTATCAACGAGACAACAGACAGCATTTAGAAGGTTGTGTACAACATATATTTCGGAACATTTATTATTTAGAGGCCATTTGAAATTTGTGTATCAAATTTGATACAGTAGGCTTTATAGAGTTAAGCAGAGGCTGAAAGTAAGCAGAGTTGGCTTTGTACAGCGTTGCTGGAGAGGAGCCGAGGAAGTCGCAGGTAACACAGGGATGGAAACCACACCACACACCAGGCGTGAAGCCATCAATAGCTTCACAGAATACAGGTGTGAAAGAGGGATATCAGAAGAGGCAATAACACACTGTAAAAATGGCACATTATAAGACTAGTTTACACAGAGGTGTCTTGTGAATATGGCCATATTTTGTGTGGTTAAAAATGTTTTAAACCAGTTCTTTGATCTAATTTGTGTTAAAGTCACTACTAACCATCAACCAAAAACGAATCAGGCTAATCCGAGTAGGACCAGTTGAGGAAAAATTTGACTGATAAACTGTCTGTATTAAATCCCATTTTAAAAATATATAGAAATTAAAAGAAGTAATCATGAAGCAATTAAACTGTTAGTAACCCTTAAATATTTATCCATATAAAATATTAAAAGGATTATGCAATAATAAATCTAATTTCCCTTGATCTCTTGACACATAATAGGTCAATGTACTACAAAATCATCCTGTCCATTCCAGAACTGAAAACTTTTCCAGCTTTTATTAACACTAAATAACTAAAATGACTAGTTTTTGAATTTGTCACATTATGACATCATAGTGTGATGAAAGGCCACATCTGCAGAAGAAGATCAACGCCTGCTTCTACATCGCTGCCTTTCAAGTCTGATTTGCACATGTAATAAGAGGAGAGGAAATACTAAAGAGATGCAAACACAGGATTACTCCATCAACAAAACCATAGATTTGCCCAACACACCATTTTTTATTGCCTTCATTGTAATCTTAACACTGTATTTACACCAGATGCGAGTGTTGCATCGCGTCGGGAATCAATTTCTCTTTCATGTCAGAAACATAATAAGTGCTTGGAGTACATGAGAAATAGAACGGAAAATCAGTTCACTGTCAGGGATTTATCGTGTTGCGCCACTTTAGTGTAGACAGTCTGACTGCACTGGATCCAACAGTAATGTCACAAATGAGAAATTAGAAAATGTGTTTTTAACACCATTGCATCAAACGATTGTCTGTTCCACATCGTTTGATATGTACTGAATATTTCTACATTTTTAACCCAAATGACCCAAGTACTGTACATCACATCATAATTCATCAATCATTTGAAACTGTTAGCCAATCACAGCAGTGTGTGTTTACTTTTGAGTCTTGAATGCACCCCGGCTATAAAATCTGAATTCTGCAGAGAAGGTCAAAAACAAGATAATAGCCTGTTACTTCAAAATTATGTTTTTTGATCATGCTAACATTATAGGTTGACTTCAGAGAAAACTATAAAGTTATAATAAAAAATGCAATTCATCTTTAAATAGATTGCACAAAAAATCAACCTTTGAGACAGCTGCCTCTCTAGTCCCCACTCAGTTCCCTCTTTGCCAAGCCTAGATGTTCACCCAATGGTTTTTCTGAAGATGCACTGCCAACATAAGGATATGACAAGGATTCATGAAGCCTGATGGAAATGTTATCAAATATGCATTAAATCTTATGACTAGCGAAAACATTAGTGGAAGTGAGCCACGTTGAGTAAGTCATGTGTGGTTTGTTGCCGTAACGGGACTTTGGGGAGGTGTTTTATTCCAAAAAAAAAAAAAAAACAGGATTAAAAAAAAGTTTTCAGAGTTAGTTTACTCTTGGTGTACGTTTGCTCAAGTGATCAATCAGAAACTCTAGAGACGTTTTCTAAATTTTAGACAGCACGGCTACATCCTTATTTCCATTAACACCTAGCTAAACCTGTTAATGAGATTCTTTAACCTGTGCCTAATTAGGCAGCGGTAAGGACAGCAGGAGCCAATGTGGGATTCAATCTCCCAGGATTTAGCTTTGATCATCCCTTAACCCAGAGCATGGCCCTGGGGGTCTGATTTAAACCCACTAGCGTGGCCGTTCAGGGGTGAGAATCACAGCGGGAAGGGTCGAAAGTCTAGAGGACTGTGATTGGGGATGAGAGCCAAGATTGGGAATACAAAGGTGAAACTGAGGACTTTGCTATTAGGAAAGGTAAGTCTATTTACAGCAACACTGTCTGGGGAGGAAGAGAGAACAAGGGAGTGAATAAAAAGGCAGCTTCGGGAAACATTTCCCCTGACTGAGAAAGAAACAAGGTGAAACAAACAAACCAAGCACATGAAATGCAGTGAGAAGAGCTTCAAAGCCTCCAGGTTGATTCAGCAATTAACTTCATTAGCATACGGTTGACTTAAGTACATGGCTTTAAAACACAAAGGCATCTCGTATAGAAACAATACAAAATTATACTCAGAAATAAATCATATATGACAGTGAAACTGTTCAGAAACACTAGAGATACAATGTTCATTATCTTAAATACTCCCACGAATCATATCTCTCCATTTATCCCTTAGAACATAGTGCTTGAGCTAGCGTTTCATTTCAGAGATGTTGAAAACACATAGGCTGCTCTTTTCGTATTTTTATGTTTCTATGTTATGCTAAAACTGAGGTGCTTAGTCAAATCACTGAGGCTTGAAGAGCAGAGAGGGCTAAATTATTTACACCCAAATGAGGGCAACGCTGACGACTTATACATTGTAAACAAAAGAGCCGGGAAACTTACTACAGGAATTTACCCTGGCAAAACTTAAGCCTGTTAATGAAGTCCACTCAAAAAACAACAAGCTAAAGTAGCAGCTAGCGTTAACAAGCACTTAATAAGGAACAAAACCAAAAAAAGTGTTTTGCTTGATAAATTTGAGGTCATGCCTTACACAAAGTACTGTAGTATTAATAACTGTTACTATGTAATCTGGTGTAAAAGTATTACATTTAAAGAAATTCACAAAAATGGCAGATACAATGATTACAAATAATTTTAATTTATCGGCCAACACCAAAAAGTTGTGAAAAAGTTAATGTAATACTTTAAAAAAGTTTGTGTCATTTTTAACACAAAAATTGTGTTTACTATGTGTTTAATGTTTACTATTGTGTCATGGTGTTAGCATAGCAACATGCTTACCTTAAACTGAAATCGATATTCAATTTTGTGTTGGAGGCGCATCGTGTTCTGCTGTTGTTAAAGCTAAGGTCACGCCATTGAGTCACTTATAAAAAAGTACTATATTTAAAATAACTGTAACTATGTATATTCTGGTGGAAAAGTAGTGGATTCATGGAAAATTAAATCTGAATGGGAAATAAAACAAGTTAAACATTTATTACAGGCCATTTACTTCATGAGGAAATACCATAAAGCTCAAATCAAACTAAATATGTCTTATTTTAACATAAAAGTAAAAGGTATGTTTACCATGTTTAAATATTTATTAATGTATCATGGTGCTAGAACATGCTAACATCACACTATCAAAATCAATTGAAATTTCAAATATCCTGTTCATTTTGAGCTGGAGGTGTGCCATGTCAACAGTTGCTGCCTATGTAGGGCACTCCAAATCTGTCACTTTGGTTCCACACACAAGGTTTCTGACAGGAAGGATGCTGCATTAGCAGCAGGCAAGGCATCTCACTAGCTTTTGAATCAGAGCCAATGTGTTCAAAATTTGTGGGTACATAGTTAGTTTCATAGAGGAATATATCTCCCATTGATTGACATGGCAGTGCTGCATGAATTATGTTAAATTTACAGATATAAACGGGGTTTGCTGTGTCTAATGTTTTGTGTCATAAATCAATGCTAAATGGCTAGCTTCGTTTGATAATTTGAGCTGCTGGCGCACAGTGCAGCAGGATGTATTTGACAGCTGCACATTCTGACTCCAAGTCCATTTTCCCTGGGTTTCTCGAAAGAGATGTTACCCCCTGCGCTCAGTGGGGGGATGTTTTTATTTAACACCAGACAAAGTATTATCCAAATGCACCTATCTACATCAGATAACCTAGCAGCTTCAGTCTGTCTCTGGATTTTTCCAGTTCAATTTCCGTGCAGGAAGTCCTCAGAGACGACAAATTATACAGTCCATAGCAACACAGGTGCAAGCTGGCTGATATACTGAACAAAGCAGCAAGGCCACCCAGCATCATCTCCATGAGGGAGGGAGGAAGCAGATAAAAATGAAAATCCAGACATTTACTTTGTGGATCAAAAGATTAGATGGGCAATGCAACAATGTATATGAGACATACAGTATGATGACATATAATTACATGAAAAAATGGTCTTGTAGTTTTTTTTTTTTTTTTTGGGAGATAGTTGCTCGCCCACAACACACTAGCATACACACTAGCAAAACTGGCAAACTGATAGACATGGTTTTCTCTCCGACATGTGTCAATTTTCAAAGGCGCGAAGCAACTTGTGACTGAAACGGGATGCAGCGAGGATCGCTCCATCAAAACAACATAACCTTGATGTCTGCAGTTCAATAGTTCCCGTCTGAGCTACACACCATTTATTCCACCATCTCGGGGTTCCTGTGGATAAACAGGTGAACGAGAAGTATGTAGATGAAAAATAATAGCATGGGAGACGTGGGAGGAAACGAGCAAAGAAAATCCAGGAAGAGTAAAACTGACTAAACTTGACAAAACTGACAGATATGGGTGGAAGAAAGACAGAAGATCAATGGGTTTCTGACAGGGCTCTTCTGACATGACAGCTGAGTTAATAATGCAAATGTGTTAATGATTGTGACATATGCAGTTTTTAGATCTGCAGGCAGAAAAGAAATAGATGAAATCTGTGGTGCAGTAATAGAGTTACATACCAATGCACATGACTACATATTTTCAAAGACGAGTAGAAATCGGGTTGTCTGTACCAGGGTTTTTTTATTATTAGGGTATGTTTTAATTCAAAGGATAATAATTATCTTGCAAAAAACTCAAGACAATATTTTTAATTTTAATACTTTTTGTACATATATATATATATATATATATATATATATATATATATATATATATATATATGTATATATATATATATATATATATATATATATATGTATATATATATATATATATATATATATATATATATATATATGTATATATATATATATATATATATATATATATATATATATATATATATATATATATATTTTTTTTTTTTTTACAAAAAGATATTTGCCCAATGTTGAAAAGGAGGTTCAAATGTATTTTTAGAGCAAGTCTTAGTCTTAACAATAATTAATAATATAGTCATAATTCCAGTGAGTGAGTGATAAACACTTATGCTAAATATAAAAACAACATGCTGTTTACAAAACTATATGCCATTTTTTTATTTGTTCATGTGATTTTTTTTCATGTTTCTTTCTTTTCTTTTTTTTATGTTTTCATTGAACTGTTTTGCCATCTTAATTACAAAAGAGGCTCACCACAACAGCCAAAATATTCTACACTTTTCATGTTAGCATGCAAAAAACTTTAAAACCCCTCTTTGGGACACTTTGGTCCCTAGCTGTTAGGATTCCTGGTTTTCACCAAGGCGGCCCGGGTTCGACTCCCGGTATGGGAAGCATTCTTTGGAAGTCTTGGCCTAGTGGTTAGAGAGTTTGACCTCTGACCCCTAGAGTTGTGGGTTCAAATCTCGGGCCTGCAATACCACGACTTAGGTGCCCTTGAGCAAGGCACCGAACCCCCAACTGCTCCCCAGGTGCCGCAGCATAAATGGCTGACAACTGCTCCGGGTGTGTGTGTGTGTGTTCACTGCTCTGTGTGTGAGCACTTTGGATGGGTTAAATGCAGAACACAAATTCTGAGTATGGGTCTAAATTCATCCTCTGCCACTAAAAAAAATAAAATATTAAAAATTAAAAAAGCCCACTTCAGCAACTACTTGACCATCCTAACCCTGTTCTACGCTAAACATGGCCAGAAAATAATTTGCCTGCCTAAAATGTATGATTACAGTTGGTTGTATTATGAGCATCCACTCACTGGCCACTTTATTAGGTTCACTCTTTTCTAGTACTAGGTCTGATGTGTCTAGTGCTTTGTGACATGATGTGGTATCCAGCTGCAAACGGCCATGACAAGACAGAATGAGGCTATATATGAGGGGTGCACATGTTCTGCAACGATATCCAGGTATGCAGTGACATTTAAACAATGCTCAACTGGTGTTAAGGGCCTAATGCGTGCCAAGAAAATATTTCACACATCATTACACCAACAATACACAGAGCAGGATGGATGGATGCATCGATCCATGTTTTTTATGTCAAATTCTGGCCCTACATTTTCCTGTTTTTAACTGACAGAAGAACAACCTGGAGTGGTCAATTGCTGTTGTACCTCATCATCTTACAGTAGGTTTCATTCAAGGTACATTCAGATTCTTCTGCATAGCATGTTGTAAAGCTTGCTTGCTTTCGCCTTTCTGTCAGCACGAAGCAGCCTGGCTATTCTCCTCTGACCTCTCTCATTACCAAGGCTTTTTCGCCCACAGAACTGCCACTTACTGGATGCCTTCTGTTGTTCGCAACATACTCTGCAGTCCCTAGAGACTCCAGTGCATAAATAATCCCCGGATATCAGCAGTTTCTGAGATAAAGATTACATTTCGCCTCAGTTCTGATGTCTAGTCTGAACAATGACTGAACCACTTGATTGTGTGTATGTCTCAGTCAACTCTAGTGCCATGCGACTTGAACTCTGCCATTTTTAAATCCTAATGAACAATAAAAAGACTTAAGTCATGAATTACTCTAAATCATTTACTCAACCAATTCATAAAAAACAAGCAAAAAAAGCAAGAAATTTGTAAAGCTGCATATTTAATGATATGTATTGTGATGAGTGCTATTCAAATATTGATAACAAATATATATATTTTTTTAAATCCGTACCACTAAGTACTTCCTCTATGCTTTTGTGCTTTTATAAATTCCTGACACATGATTGGCTGAATAAATATTTGCATGCATGCAGTGGCATGCACAGGGGCCTTGTCCTTGTCACTGCACTTCTCCCCTGCCCCTCTGGAGGTCTGTGCATGTCACTGCATGCATATATACATTTTAATATATATTATTTTAGAAAGTGTGGTAAATTATATATAAGAAATGAGAATTAAGGATAACAAGACTTGTTTAAGTCATTAGCAACTCTGAATCATTGATGTTCTTTGGTGAACTGATTCAAATTCATGGAGATGAATCAAAATCCCTGTAAGATTCATGACATACAGTACATAACATTCATTATAGGAACTAAATTTCAGACTAAAAGGAAAACAATCTTACCGAGACCCCAGGAGACAGACACAGGATAATAGTCTGGCCAATATCCACTCCACTTCTGCTTGAGTTATTACAGCCATCTGAGGCTCTTAAAACCCCTCCTTCAGCTACAGCTACCAAACAGGATTAAAGGGGTGTTAGATATCCCCAGGAACTACAGATTTAACCTTTAATTTGGGATTACAAATTATATTGACCAATTATTTAAATTTGGCTTCCATTAAATACACAAGAAACTGAGGCGTGCAGTGACATTTGCACTGGCTTCCTCCAGTACCTGCACTCTTAAGAAAAATGGTTCCAAACAGTACCAGAAAATGGTTCTTCGGCTTGTAACAATAGCAGAACCCTTTTTAGTGCTAAATAGAACCCTTTTTAATTGGTTCCATAAAGAACCATGCTTTGAAAATGCTATATAGGACTTTTATGGTGTTATAAATAACCTTTTAATAATAGTTTTTTTTCATTAATATTAGCATATTAACATATTATATCATTATTAATATTATTTGTATATATTATTTATTAATATAGTTTTTTTACCCCTCTGTCTGCCTGGAATTACAATAATCTGCAGTTTCTGTTAGGGTTTTACGAATGAAATGAAATAATTTACCTGTTGAGAGTGTGTTGACAGTGTGTAGTTGGAACAATGAACTCTAAATTAACAATGAAACTAAATAACGAAGTTCTTTGTCAGTTACAAATTAAAAAAAAAAAAAAAAAAAAAAAAAAAAAAAAACTGAAGGGCAGGAATAAAGAACCCTAAACTCTGAAACAAAGAACCATTTCAGCATTACAAGGGTTCTTCAGGATGCTATGGTTCTAAATAGAACTGGTTCTACATGTACACTTTTTTTTTAGTGTACCCACCGATGCAATAGATAGAAAGAGTCAGGGCTGTTTCTTCAAGGTTATAGGTGCCATAAAATAATACATGCATATCAATCCCTCTGACCTTTATTAAGTTCTGTCAGGCACCTTGTGAACAAAAGTAGTTTTAAGAATCCACACCACAGATTTTGCATGCAACAGCATCTTCATGAAAAAAACAAAATGCTTGGGATCAGATGACAGTTGTTTCCGATTCAGAAATGATGAATTGGTGAAACGGTAAATGTTAGAGAATATTTTCTAAACACGACGGCCTGACACAAACCCTGTAGCAGCAAAACTGTCAGTAGTCGAAAAAATAATGCTTCTCCAGTCTAGCACTTTTGTTGTTCAGGCTCAAAGCCAGTGTTGCGATTTCGACTAAGAACCACCTCAGGTGTAAGAAAAGTTTGCAATATACATCTAACCCATTTTTCAGATAAAAGGACATGTGTCAAATCCAAGCACAACAGTACGGAAGATAAATCATTCTGTATCTGATGAAACCAGACTGTCACACTTGTTAAGGGACTACATCTAGCAAACAAAATTCTAATAGTGGATGGGATATAAAGAGGGTATTTATCTTCAGATCGCACCTAGCGCTTTCCGCGGGGTGCTGCTTCGTTCAAAGAGCAAAGATAAAGAAATGGAAGCTCATCTTTGTCATTTTCAGTCTCAGTTAACTGAGTCGTTAGCGGGGGGCCACCAAATCGAAGATAGTGCGGCATTCTAGCTGCGGGTAACCCCTGCAGAGCTCAGATTTATCTTCTGACTGTCTGCCAGAGATTTAGAGGCGAAGAAAAGGCCATCAGAGGGATTTTTTTTTCAGGAATTGTTTTTCAGCCATCTGAAACATGGGGTTGTGGGATCAGTCTCGGACAGCCACAGAAGTGAGGAGGGAGGAAGCTCTCTGGGGAGGACGCTCTAGGGGAGCATGGGGAGATGTAGCTGGAGACGGAGTCAATCTGCTGTCAGCCTGCCAAACACAGGACAACAAGACAGGCAGGAGAAAGGAGACATTACTGGTCCTCGGGGAGACGTTTCACAAGCTGGGCTGGTGCAGGTGGATGTGGCAGAACAAATGGCAAAGGTTGTGTTTTGAATGGTAAGTCACAACAGAGCATTCTGTAGCTCTAAAGGACAAGGGCACGCTTCGACCGGATCCTTTCCAAATAACTGTCAGTGGGTATCTTTGCAGGGAGGATGATATCTTTTGGACACAGTCCCTGCAGCTACAACTGTCAAATTCTCTTTTTTATTTTTTATCCCACTGCGCACTCTCTATGATGCACTGTCAGGTGAAGATGTCGATGTTGGGAGACTTCGTCAGATCCGTGCTCTCGCTTGAATGATCGGGACCTGTAAAATCTATTGATTCCTTGCTTTTTACTTGGAAAAATACATTGACAAATAAAACTGTATTAAGTGTAAAACTACATATTTTTTTAAGGTGTAAGAAAAATATGTGACTTTTAATGACTAAAATATATAAATACATCACTTTTAACTCTGCGGCAGCAAAGTAAGTGTTTACACCTTTCAACTGTTTACTTCTAATTGTCTTTTCATATTTAGATGAAAAAATAAACCCTCGACAACATAAAACATTAAGTAACAGGGGCAGAAGGAAGTTCATCCACATTAATTGCAGCCAATAAAGCAAGAACAAAGTATTTCTTGCTTGCAGACTTTGAGTTGAGTGTATCTTGGTGTACCTTACAAAATGTTCCACTTAAAGGTGAGTCAAATCCTCACTTTTGGTCTCTCTGCCCTACTTAGAGCCCGTGTTATCAGTCTTCATAACCTAAACTGAATGCCTTTGTAGCAACCTGCTAAATTCACCTTTCTCTTGAGGCTCTGTATTTTTCCTCTATTTTCCTCCACTTTAAAATAAATAATTTCTATTTGTTTCATCCTATATCTATCCGTTTTCCCGGGTATGTAAATTACTGTCCTAGATAAAATTGTAAAACACCTACTGCTGTATTCACAAGGATTATACGTCTAATCTCAACACTTCATCATATCATTTTCAACGGCACAGCTCGTAACAGCTCACGATGTGAGAACATGTGGAAAAAAAAATACACCGAACCTCTGTAAGTTTCCTCAAAAGAAACAGGCTCCTGAGAAGTGTGGAGGTGTGAATTATTGTTAAGCAGTGATGAGAATTGGAAAGAATTTAAAACATTTGGGTTCCAATTTAGATCCCGGTCCCAACAGTGATTGCTTTAGTACGTTGAAAAAGAAATACGTGCAAACACAAAATGCAAATCTTATTACAGTTACTGCCCTCAGCAGTCTGATGACACATCATTTCAGATTTTCAGTGTGTTTTCAGAGGCAGTCCAATGCAAATGCAATTTATACATACAGTATTAGTTAATAAAAAAATCGGGGTGGGGGGGTTCGTTCTACACTGGTCAAGTTGTACGGTCAAGTGCTGGTCAAGCTATGATTCACTAAAAAATACCCTGCGTCCTATGAATTTCCTATTGAGAAAAAGACTGGTTGTGGTTTGTTGCCGATTTGCTACAAAAACTAAAATAAAATAAAAAATTAAGTAAATAAATAAAATAACAATTCAGAAGAGTCATGCATGTGTAAGTTTTTCTGTCTGCACTTTGTCATGAAAATACTTTAAATTCTTATTTATTATTTTTTTTTAATGGAAGCTTTTCTGAATAAGACATGATTCTTGTTTCCAGCCTCATTTGTAAGTATACGCGCCCTAGTTATGCTTTGAAATTCATTATATAGACACTGTCTTATTAAAAGGAGAGGACTACACTACAGGGATATGCAAAGCATGACCCACAGCACAAAATCTGCCCAACCACATGGTTATCAGTGTCAATTTACCACAATCCAGATTTATTTATTTTTTTATTCACTTGCCACTTCTGCACTTCAAGTGAATGATGCAACACAATAAATCAGCGCTCTCTGCTATAATGAACAAACTTGTCTGCACTTCTATGGAGTTTGACAATTGTAACATGTCTACACTGAAAACAAAAGGACAGCAAACAAGATGCATGCAGTTTGCATTATTGCCAGTGATATGCATATGATATATTGACAATTTTTGAAAACCTACTCACCCTCAAGCCATCAAAGATGTAGATGAGTTGTTTCCTTACATGAACAGATTTGGAGAAATTTAGCATTTCATCACTTGCTCACCAATGGATCCTCTGCAGTGAATAAGAGTCCAGGCACGCGACTAAAAACATCACAATAATCCACAAATAATCCACAGGACTCCAGTCCATTGTGTATACATCCAAATACTTGTATACATACTGTATTAGGTGTGTTCAACTTGAAGGGGCACTATGCAGACCAATTGATGAAAAAGTACCATGAGGGCGATTCGAAAGCATAAGGAGCTGTCTGCTCTCTATAGATCTCGAGATGTCATACACCGATCAGTCTGCACAGCACAAACAAACCAAAACCGGGATATTTTAGTCAATATAACAATTCTGGCCAGGACGAGTCCGGAAAAAAGGGCTTGTATGGTCAAACTACATTACAATAACCAGGTCAATTGATTCACTGGCCTTTGGTGACCCTTGGGTTCCTGAGCTGTGTAATTTGAATATCCCTGCTATACTATGTAAAATACTCCAGATTCACATGGTTTCAGAATTTCTGAAATCTTTATCAGTGTTAGCAATGTACTAGCACACTTTATCTTTAACTACCCTCATTATCTTTTCTCAAAGCAAAAGTTGAATTGGCTAGGAAGAAAACTTCAAATTCTTCTCCTTTTTATATCTAATTAAACCCAGTATATTCTATGCTATTTGATTCTGCTCCTTGCAACCTTATTAGCATCAAAGCTAAAACTTGTTTGCTAGGGTGACACAGGAGTACAAACGTTACACCGACTTACAAGACCTGTTAGAATCAGGCCAGGAAGGTTAACAGTTTACATGTCTAAGTCCAAGACAGCCTGCTCTTGGTCCATTAGGCATTAGCATTGGTACCTTTTCGTTACATTAAGAATTTAGCTGTCAGCCCTGTTTAAAGCACTATACAGCTTTGCACATGATGAATGTGAATGCTAACAGATGGCTTCTTCCAGATATCCCCAGTGAATAAGATGTACTGTACACTTTACCATGAAGAAAATATTAAAAGAGTATCATATTTTCTGCAAATCACACGATAACTCACAGAGTCAAACTTGCACTGTTGACAAAAAAAAAAAAAAAAAAAAAAAAAAAAAAAATATTATAATAAGAAATAATGTAAAATGTTTGTAAATAAAACCAGTATAAATATATCTTTATAGTGGAATCAAAATAGAAGTACAAAACAAACAAATGAAAGAGACATTATTAATGATCAACAGTATTTATTATAAACAGCAAGCCTAAATTAATTAATTAACATGCTTGATGTAATGCTCTGGAAAATATGACAAATAATAATAATAATAATAATAATAATAATAATAATAATAATAATAATAATAATAACAATAATAATAATAATAATAATAATAATAAATCCATAAAAAACAGGTGAAACTTGTGTAAGCAATATACTTTTAAAGAATATATGCTGAATGTAAGGTCTTCAAGCATTTAATTGCATGCTAATTGCAATCAAATAAAAAATGTATTAAGTTTTCATTTATATCTAAAACAATAACTTTATTTTATTTTTATTTATTTATTTTTACTCACTTAGGTAGGATTTAAGTACATTTTTATGCAATTAAATAATTTATGTAATTATATAATTATATATTATTATACAAATATATTGCTGAATGTACTGACAAGCATTTATGGTAAATTAAAATATACTTTAATGTCTTTCTATTGAAACTTCTATGTCATTTATATTCATATATTTGTAATTAAACCTTTTTAACAAAGTAAAAAGAAAAATTAAATATATTAAATATAAAATAATAATTTACTATATATTAAATGCAAGATTGAATAACACTACAGTTAAAATTATAATCAAGTACTTTACACATTCTCTAGTATTCTATTCAAACATCCCAATATGTACTGATAAAGTATGACACAATATTATTAAAACAATGATTTAATAAAAATGCTTTAAAGTAAAACAATTAATATGACCTCATGATTTTTAAAAGTGTACTTAAGTGTGTTAAGAAACAGTCATAAGAAGTGTACCACTTGAGATTATTTTAAAATATGCTTTTAAGACTTCAAGTATACCACAAGTGCACCTTCAATAAAAAAATAAAAAAAATAATTAAATAAATGAAATAAAATAAATTCACAGAGGATATTCGAGTCACATCTGCTAGCAAACACTCCCAAACATTTACTTTGTGAATGTAGCATTCCCACCCCTTGGATTGCTTTAGCGTTAACATTCTCCACATAAGTGGTTCTGAGCAGTCAGCAGCATTTACAGCCATTGACCGGGCTGCACCATTTGATCAGCGGCTAATGACACTTAACACAATCGCTTCAAGACAAACCCAGTACTGTTTAGAGCAGAACAGATGTTTTGGCAAAGTGATCTCACGGTTTAATTAGCCCATTGATACTAAGTGCATTAGCAGTGAGAAACATCACAGCTTGAGATATGGCTGTCATGCTGCACGTGCTAGCGCTAATAGGGACTGGGACTGATGGTGTGGTGATGGTGGAAGACAATCAATAGGTCTTCCAAACGGCTGAATGGAAGACGTCGACGTTGAAGAGTGTTTTTGTTGGGAGCTGCTTAAGGAGGTGTTTTATGGCTACCAACATCTGGAGCTCAGGCAGATGTGCAAGTGGCAAACAGGAGGATGCCTTAATAGGTCTCTCTAGGTGAAAGTCATTACTGCCCATTACATAGTCCACTGAGAGTGATATCCAAGGTGTTCTGATGAGCTTAGTAACTTAATTAAAGGCTTTGATTGAAAATACAAGCGTATATTGTCATCAAGCTGTGATTATGAGAGCGGAATGTAATATTAGTTTATGTAATTTGCAGCCCCCTCCTCTCCTCCCCTCCCCTCCTCTTTCTCACCAGCAATTATTCAAGATCATTCATTAAGCTTGTATTTATAAAATGCCATAAATTGTAAAACAAGGATTAGCATTTGAAAATGTTGCATATGTACATGAGTGTGTGTGTGTGTGCTCTTGTTTTTGTGACATATGAGGACACAACTCTGTATAATGACATGGGTATGACACAGGTATTACAAGGAGAGAGTGACTTATGAGAACATAACCCATGTCCCCATTTTTCAAAATGCTTATAAATCATACAGATTTAGTTTCCTGTGAGGGTTAGGGTTAGGTGTAGGGTTGGTGTAGGGCCATAGAATATACAATTTTTACATTATAAAAACCATTACGCCTATGGGATGTCCCCAGTTTTCACAAAACCAAACGTGTGTGTGTGTGTGTGTGTGTGTGTGTGTGTGTGTGTGTGTGTGTGACACAAAGGATGATCTTTCTGAAATAAGGGCTGCCAACTCTGGAAAGACTTCAGCCTTCAGTCTTGGATACATCAGTAAATCACTAGTGCCATTAAATCAAAACGGTATGTTCCATTCACCATAAAGAATTGTCTTTTCATGTTTTCCACTTTGTAAAGTATTTTTTTTTTTCATTCATTCATTTATTTATTCACTATATATATTTTTTATCTTTTCGCTTAGTCAAATAGCAAAACCCAGAAAGCCCTGGTCAGAAACAGAGAGGAAAGTCATAGAACACTGTTTCAAGAACTACTTTAAGGAAATGAAGGCTCCTTGAAAAGTGGACTGTAAAAAAATGCATAAATGCAAACAAGAGTCTAAAGGATAATGGAAGAAAATGGAAAACAGTTAGATACTTTGTGCTCAACAGAATAATTTAAGTTAAGATAAATTTGGGTCAAAAGTATTGAGCCCATAAACCCTGAGAGCTTGCGATGTGGAGTATCAGTGTTGAGTCATAATTGTGCTGCGACATTGATAGTCCATGTAAATCAGTGTGTCATAGCATTGAAATGATTGACTACAGCTGTTTTCAGTTGCTGTTTGGGCCTCAGTTTTGGAATGACTTGTTATAACTTTGATGTAAGCCACTATCATTTTGCACTATTTAAAAAAATATGTTTAAAATACATATATTTTATTATTTTCATTTTGATTTGTTGTTTTACTTTTCTTTATACTATCTAAAATAATTAAAAAAAAATCTATATTTCCTGCAAAGCAAAATGCACCTGCTAGATCACTTGGACATGTTTGTATATAAGAGGTAAAAACTATATAAATACTGTTTGTTTTCTCACACAAACCGCTCGTTTCGTGTCTTAGACCATCAATGTGTACTAACGATGGGGAATTGTTTAATTTGGACTCCTCTGTGCATGCTCTTTGAGGTGGTGACCATAGACCTCCATTATATGAGTAACAGACAGGACGGTTTGACCTAAAAGTATTTTTAACTACTGTGGAAACAAAGACACCTACATCTTGGATGCCCTTGAGGTAAGCTAAAACATACCAAAATTTAGTTTCAAAGTGAACTGTCCCTTTAAGTTCCAATTCTCACCATAAACTAGCTGCTTATTAGTACTTATCAAGCCCAAATGAATGCTTTATTTAGCTTGACCATATTTTAGCTCCCTTAAGTCTACCCTGTACCTAAACATAATAACTGCCTTATTAACTATTAATAAGCAGCTTTTTTGAAGTTTGTTAATGGAAAGCAGTAAATATTTGTTCCCTTTTCTAAAGTTTTACAATTTATAGTAGTAGTAGCAGGTATCGTAAAAATCAGCAGCCTTAACTGTGCTTATTTCCAGCCGGTCTCACACAAAGCAACAAGATTGGCTTTCTTCCAACAGTGGTGGTTCAGCCACCTGGTCTCCGCCAGCTCCAAAAGAACCTCATCAAGCTAGCTGTATCCCCAGCTGAGGCAGCGTTTAACCTTAAAGACACTTGTATCTGTTCTCCCGGTGCCACCCTCTCCTCTCACACCTTGACCCACCTGCCACGGCTATCCGAAATGTCAGGTCATGGGCCACTGACTACCTGCAAGCTCCCCGGTCTCAAACGACACTCACACACCGGCCCTCACAACCGCCCGATGGTCCACTGACTGTAGCGCTGGTAAATGTGACCTTTCAAAGCTGGTCTAAGACTAGACTTTTTATTTATTTTGAATAGCACCAATGATCTGAGATCTGAGAGTTGATCAGTGCAGGAGGGAAATTCTCACCACAACCTTCTGAAGTGGTTGTTTTCGAGTTTCATCTGCCCTAAAGCAGGTAAATCTAGCTGATGCAAAGGGCTACATCCTATTAAATGACACCAGAAATTAATTTCCAGTTAGAGGTTATTGTTGCGTGTTACGGGCCCCAAGCTGCCAAGCTTTAAAGGCGTTTGACAGGGTTTAACAGTTCTTTGTGTTGATGAAAGCAGCATCAGAATTCTATTAAAGATGTAATGTCAGACTCTTCATATGGTCATAAACACCCACAGAAGATTCAGCGGTCATAAAAAAGGACATAAAACTTGGCTCATAATCTTAAGCTTTTTGCAGTAAGGAGCATCAAAAATGCTACTTTATATTCACACTCCAAACAGATAATAAGCTTCCAATTAAAAATGCACATTTGCAGCACACAATTAAAGGATGTGTGTCACGAGGATGAACGGTGCAGTAAAAAGTTAACAATGGAATTGAGAGTGACAAATGCCTTAAAGGGGGGGGGGGGGGGGGGGGGTGAAATGCTCGTTTTCACTCAATGGGCCCTATTTTAATGATCTGAAACGCAAGTGTCAAAGTGTGAAGCGCAAGTAACTTTGTGGGCGGGTCTCGGCGCTGTTGCTATTTTCCCGGCGGGATAAATGGCTCTTGCGCAAATCTAAAATCGGTTGGTCTGAAGTAGCTTCATTATTCATAGGTGTGGTTTGGGCGTAACGTGAAATAAATCAATCAGAGCGTCATCCAACATTCCCTTCAAAAGCTGGTGCGCAAGTTCCATTATGGATTGCTATTATTATGGCGTATTTACCAGGCGCATGCCAGGAGCGGTTCACAGCTGAGGAGACTGATGTTCTTGTAAGAGCAGTGAAAGACAGAGAAGTTGTGTTGTATGGGGATGGGAGAAACCCACCCAAAATAGCATCGGTTAAACAGGCGTGGGAGGAAATAGCCACAATTGTTTCATCGATTTTTTTTCCTGGTTCTTGACGGACAAACCAATTTGTCAGATGTCCTTATATACATATATGTCTTGCCACTATTGGGCAAACAGGTCTGATCCTTAATTACTACAATTACCCTGAATAATTTGTAAGCTAGATTTATGCCTATTTTTTCACATCTTCGTGGCACACCACAATGATTTCCGTCATCTCATGTGTTAATATTTTTTTAGTGTAACAATTTATGATTTGCAAAAATAACTGTTGCATCTGTGTAGATTACATGAGCAAAGTGTATGCGCGTTGTGCACGCTATACATTATGGTCAAGCATGCGCCCTTAAAATAGCATAATGAACAACGCGCAACACGCCACTGACTTTAGACTAGTTTTTTTCTGGTCAGTGGCACAATTGTTTAATGGAACAGCAAAATAGCACCAGGGATTGTTTGCGCCGGAACACGGCTCCTTTTTGCGCTGAACCGCCCAGGGAGCGCAAGTTCATTCACTAGTTTAGCGACGTGCTTCTGTGGAGGGAAAAGCGCGCTTTGAATGACACATGCGTCGGTGTACAAAGTCAATTGCGCTGGGTGCAAGATAGGGCCCAATATCCTGTTAATCTTGAGTACCTATAGAGTAGTACTGCATCCTTCATAACTCCAAAAAGTCTTTAGTTTTATTATATTCATAAGAGAAAGATAGTCTGTACCGATTTTTCCCGGAAAAACACGACCGGCTGGAGGTGTGACGTGTGGGCGGAGCTAAAGAATCACGAGCGCGAGTAAGCTTTTGCGTTGAGAGCAATAAGCGGATCTTTTGTGACGTCATTGTTTATGTTTGTCGCGTTGCATCATGGGAGTCGTGTGGCAAGAAACACCGCTAGATACCTGTAATTTGATTGTTTTGCACGTTTGGAGGAGGATTTAGAGAAGAGGATGGTTAACTCTTGCTGTGTGGTCGATTGTACGGCTCGTTGGGGGCCTGATAAAAAGTTTTTTCGAATTCCCTCCGAAAAGGATAGCGAAAAACGAAAGAAATGGTTGCGTGCAATTAGGCGATTGAACCTGGACGCTCGGAAGAAAGCCTGGATTCCTGCAGCTTCTGATCGAGTTTGTGAGGCACATTTTGTTCATGATAAGTCTTAGTGACTATGTATTTTCTTCGAAATGCAGGGAACAAACACAAACACTTGCACAACTCCGTTGATGCACTGTAAAAATAAACTCCATCCACTGGTCCCTTAATGCTGTTTCTCTTTTGGTAATCTGTGCAGGGTTGTCTTGCCCTGGCAACCAAAAACACACTCCTTTTGTGACATTTCGCGACGCTCTCGCACTGATCAGTGAACGTCTGTTGTGCTCTCACTCAGTGCCCTGCTCTACGGGAGCGCGCGCTCTTCCGGCAGACGTGCCCTTAGGACCCATATAAGGAAATTCCGCTCCATCTAACGTCACACAGAGCCATACTCGAAAAAAAACGTTCCGAAACTTTTGACAAACCGGAAGGAGTATTTTTGGAACAGAAATACTCCTTCAAACGTACAACTTAATTTTTGAAACTTTGTCCATGTTTAGCATGGTAATCCAACTCTTTAACAGTGTAAAAAACTCAGTATGCATGAAATAGCATTTCACCCCCCCCTTTAATTGTACAGCTGATGCATGCTGGGAATGACGAAGGGACTTTGAGAGGCTTTAAAAGAGACACACACACACAAAAAAACATGCATTTGCAAGTGAAAACCTTCTAGGTAATCAGAGTAAAGTAACAAACATATACAGATTAATAAAAACACGTTGAGTCAATTGAATTTACAAAAATGTAAATTTTGCTTATAAACAATAAAGCTTACTTTAAGACCAATAAGATACTCCCCCATAGTTAACCTTCCCCTTAATGATAATAATAATAATAATAATAATAATAATAATAATACAAGCAATATAGATTTTTTTTTACTTAAGATTAATGAAAATTAAGATAATCTCCCCACTTGTTTTACCATAATGTGAAAACATTAATTATATATTAAACAGATAAGTATGTATACATCATGATATTGATTATTGCACTTACATTTATGTTAACAGTCACTATTCAGAATGGGAATACAAAAAAAAGAGTAAAATATTTAAATACGCCACTAAAATGAGAGTAACTGTTCACTAACTGTTTTTTTTTTATTTTTATAAAACATAAACAGGACCATTAAGATCGTCTTCCATTCACACTGATGTAAAAAGACAAAAACAAAATCTCATTCACATTAATGTGATACGAAAAAATGTTTTATATATTATTAAAATGGAAAAGGTATTTAAACATCATGTTTGTGTTTATTTCAACTTCAATTTATGCAGACTGAAAAAAAAAACTGTATTACAATAATGTGAATCTAATGAGAATCATCATCCAGAATGAAAAAAACAAACAAACAAAAAAACACAGGAGTAAAAGCTCTAGACACACCACAGTAATGAGGACAATTGTGCTTAATTTTCAGAAAAATTACACAAAGCTAAATCAATTCTTAACAGTCTTAAAATCTGCTAGAATTGCATTTAAGCTTGCAAGATAGACAGTGATCTATTAATAACTCTCCTGTTTGTGTCTGTAACCCTATCGGAAAACAATTTGTTATTATAGTGTGTGCACACATGATTACAGTATCACTGTATTACCCAGCTAATAGACCAATCTGTGGGGCAGAACCTTGTGCAAATCACTGAGGGCCACATTTCAGAGCGAGCCACTGAAGCCCTGTTCTGTATTTCCATAATGGCTCTTGTGGGTTGTGTGTGAGGTGACAGATTAAAGGCAGAGAGAGTCAGGGGTATAATATTGGGTAAAAGCAAGGCTGCCAAGTGTATTTTTGATATGGAGCCCACTGTGGCAAGTGCTATTGTGAGGCTGTGAAAGTGTGTGTGTGTGCTGTAGATGCAGAGCGTGTGGGCATTAAGTTGTGTGTTTGATGTGAAGGTAAAAAGCCTGATTGTGTTTTCTCTGTCCCTGAGGAAGTGACAGGGCTTTATTGTAATTCCACTCTCATTTCCTGCAGCACGGCGACCGCAACTCTGTCACTCAAGCGCATGAGAGAATGGCTCTGTCAATCAATCAGGCCTCCATAATGCAGTACTTCCTTTTCAAACCTGCACTTTTTCTCCTGTGTCACTTTAGCATAACTACATTTGAGGTCTTTGTCATTGGTGACCATGGATCGTGATTGGTGTGGCAAATGAAAACAGCGAGATATGGAAAGAAAAGACACTGCGCTACTCAACGAACTGACCATCAGCTGCATTTTGTGGTCTTTGTACGGTGCCCGGGAGGTGTCATGTTTGGTGCCCAGGAGGTGAAATGTTCACTTCACTTAGTTTTATCGTGGCCACAACATCATAACTCGTGGGAACGTGATAATATGTTGTGTCCACAAGATATTATTTTGTGGGAATGTGATAATATGTTGTGGCCACAAGATATTTATTTGTGCCAATGTCATATTAAATCGTGGGAACGTGATAATACAGTAAGTCGTGGCCACAAGATCATTTTGTCGAGTTAACTACATCCTTATTTTGTGGCCTGGAGATGCTTTGTTGTGGGAACAACATATTTTTATTGTGGCCACGAGTTTAATGCGTAAACAAGCCTGTGTGATCATAGCAACCCGGGATTATCAGAGATTGATTAATTCATTTTTTATTTTGAATTAAGACATTATTATATTATGTATTAATGAAATTTATCATGAATAAATGTTTCATAAAGCGCATAATATAAAATAGGCCTACAAGAAAACTATTTTATTCATCCTACAGTATTGTAAATCCATCAACTGATCGTCTTTTCCCCATAAAATATTTGTAGATTATTATTATTAATAGTCTAGGACTATTGGTTATATTTTTATATCTGTTTATATAATTTTACCCCCTTTATTTCGATCTCTTTACTTAATGTTTTGAATATTTTTTTTGTAAATAATAGCCTTACTGTAAATGCTCGACATGCCAATAAAGCTTAGATTATTCTGACTGGAATTTTTGCTCAAATGCAGTTTAAATTTTACATATCATATATTTTAGTTTGGCTAATTAATAGAAAATAAGTATAAATACTATAGTGTTTCATAGAGAAATTAATCATTCATGTAGATTCATTTGTAAATGAAAACACACTCATTTATCATCACACATGGGCATAAATACATTCATAAATTCAACACTTTATTGTAATAATTGTCAGGCATTTATTTGCAAAATATATGGTAGGCTAGCAAATACTAGCATAATTAAACAAAACCATCGTGGCCATAAAAAAACTAAGTGAACCAAACATGTCACCTACTGGGCACCGTAGCCTATGTGGCGACTGCAACAGAAATAATCACAGCAGCATCTTCTAACCAAGTTTAAGAACAGCAGGATTGGACGGTATGATGATATGTACCTTGCGATGGTTAAAGCATGGTTCTAAATAACCATTTAAATTGCTATTACAAGTCTTAAAATTACATTTGCAACCTTATTTATCATAATCATAATGATTACGTCATATCCCACATTTGTGACTTTTTCGTAATTATGACTTCTTTTCACGAAATTCTTTGCAGATGTGGTCACAAATGTGAGATGTGTGAGAAAGTGAGAGTTTCTCAGTTGTAAATCTCTACATCTATATAAGTATATTGCATTTTTTTATGGCCCCCTTGAGCTTTCAGAAGAGTAGGGGAATATAGAAAATTAATAGCTTGCATAACCCTATCTTCCATCTGACTTACAGAAAGCAAGAGACAGAAAAAAAGGAAATAATAAAATGAAATTACATGCTCCATCTATGTATTCAGATTTTGAGATGGTGACAGGACATTTGGTATGAAAGTGTATATGAAAGTGTGACAGCAGTATAAATTGAGCCTCCAACTCTTCAGTCATACAAATCTGACAGATATGCACAACTTACTCTCTATAATTGGCAACTTACAGCTTACCTTTCCCTCTAAAGAGAGGTGCGTGTGAAAAGAATGAATTCATTTTTCCAGAAAGTAATAGATGGGAATATGAATATTACCACTAAAAGAGGTAAATGCAAGACAGACCACAATAAGATGTAACCGGGATGTAAAAGGAAACTGTCACAGGGGGTTAAGCAGTCAAGATCTGTTGTGTGACATTCAAACGGAGTGGAACATTACATTTTATCTTTTCCATTTCGAACAAAGACAAAAGTACAAAACAACACTCAGCCATGTAGAGTGAGAGCAAGAGAGAAGCAAGGAAAAATATAGCTGCAAGCAGCGATGGCGGGCTCAAGCCACCAATGCCATCACCACCCCGGTGGCATCAGGTAAACTGTGCCCAGCGGGCACATGCATTCACAATATCCCTCTGGCAGTGAGGTTTTAAAGGATAGAGGGGAGCGTAGAGGGGAGCGTGCATTTGCAGTGGCTGGGCCACGACTCTGGAATACCCTGCCTTTAGAGATCAGACTGGCCCCTTCCTTGTCTATTTTTAAATCTTTGCTAAAAACTTTTTTATTTTCCTTAGTGTACTGACTACTGTGTTATGCTACATTTTGAAATGGGTGGTTTTAAATTTTTTGTCTGGTCTATTTTTATGTATGTGTAATATTCTTGCTCTTATGTTAAAGCACTTTGGTCAGCCAGGAGGCTGTTGTAAATGCGCTATACAAATAAATTGAACTTGAACTTGAACTTGAACTTGATATGGCAGTTAAAGGGTTAATCCGAATCATCTAGACTTTAAAATCACATTCACAGAACAATATATATATATATATATATAACTTTAGTAACACTTTACAATAAGATTTCATTTATAAACATTATGTTAACATGAACAATATTTATATAGCATTCATTCATGTCAGTTAATATTCCAAACTTAAACATTAAAACATTGTTTTATTGTGATTTTTTTCCAAGCACATTTTACCAATTCCAAACCATATCAATCTTAATAACTACCATTATTTTTTATTTAATCATTTATGAGTGCTATACAATAGTCCAGGAAAGCTGGAAGAGAAAAACAGGTCAAGAAGAACTGACAAAAGAATTGCAAAAGAATTAGGAATTAATGTGAAGATTAATTTTTAGTCAATTCTGCAAGACAGACTTTCAGGAAAGGAGGTGGAATAAAAATGAGCTCCTAAATCTTAATCCCGGATTCTGGAAGATATATTCCTCAAACCATCGGACAAGAGAAGGTGGTGCTGGTCCTTCACGAGTCACTCTAATCTGTTCATTAAGCCTATATATAAAGTCTTAATATATAGTATTTCACAATACTTCATGGTATTCTAATTAAATATTTTTTTGGAATCTTAGATCTCTCAGAACCTGACACCGAGTAATTCTGAGACTCCAGGAAAGTGGCAGTTCTGTAAAATGTTGGCGCTGGAGACTAAATGCTCACTGATAGTTTCACACCTAATTCACTTAAAACACACACACACAGTGACAGAGGGACAGAGTGACATCAGATGTATGTTTTTTAATTTTCTGTCATCCATATAATGTTGTATAGTCATGAAACTATGCATATTTCCTCAGAATGACTTGTCTTCTATGTGTACATTTTTTTGAAGTGTTTAGAAGCTGCACTTTTTTTTACTGGTTCCTTTTTTACTATTATTTCAAAAAATCACCACGACAAAACCATTCAAGCTATCCAAAATTCATTCACACCTGTTCTGTAAGATTAATTCTTTAAACAGTGGTAAAAGAGGATGTGGTGCTGAACCTTCAAGAGTCACTTAAAACGTATCTGTCCATAAAGCCTATTAAGAATTATTCTTAATATACAGTTCACAATACTTCAGCTTGTTATTCTAATTAAGTGAGGGTCATTTTATCAGTAAAATTCCTAAAATACATATTATTTTATTTGAAAGATTTCTATAAATTATTTAAATCATACTGGTTTCTCCAATAATTATTTAAAAGTAATCCTATAGCTCCCTCTGGTGGCCATTATAGGTACTAAGAATTGCAAGCTTGATTTATAAGTTATGATAGTTTTAATTTTATGCTGGCTCTTGAAAATGATAAAGCTATGAAACTTACTGTGCTTCCTTCAAATGAGGACTTCTACTTATATAAAAAATTATGAAGAGTTAGCATGAAAAATTTTAAAGATATAGTAAAATAACTATTGTATTTTTTATGTTACTTTAATAAATCTCTATGGCAACACCATTTAAGCTATCCTAAACCCATTCACAATTTAACATCTCAGTATATTGGCATCATGTTGAAAAAGGAGTATGGAGTAGTATGAGGAGGAGTATGAATTCATTTACAGGCTGATTTTATCATAAATCCACAATAAAATTTCTGAGTTCTGTATCAATCTGTGTTGTTGTTTGTTTATTTTTATCTTTTATTTTTCATAGGAAGATAACTGACCCTTTACTCTCCTTTTTAATAAATGTGCTTATAAACCAAGGACAAGCTATTTATAGCTGTATTTATAAACTGCTTACTACTGACTATTAATATTGGGACAAGGCTTTATAAAGCATGAACTGACTATTTACTAATGAGTGCAGTTATTATAAAGTGTTATCAATGCATTTGCTAATGTTAACAAATTAGACATTATTTTACAGTGTTATCAAATCCTTAAATGACTCATAAGCATTTGTGAAAGTTCTGCTTGCATTACAGCTTAGTATTGATCTGTGAGCTGAACAGATTTACTGTTACATCCATGAGATTATGTAAATTCAAATAAATATAATGTCACAGGATGTCATAGGTCAGTATCAAATGAGTTTGAAATTATTATTTGCAGCACAAATAAGTTTTTTTTGGGATTTTTAAAAATCCCTAAAACTGTCAGAAAAAGGTTAAGGCCTAAGCTATTTCTATGTGAGTGGCTAAATTTATTTTGGTTTTTATAATTGTAATACACAAACTATGAAATTATACAAAATGTATAAAAAGGTAAATAAATAAATACGCACACATTAAAAAAGCAGCCAAGTCGAATGAGTTTCCTTTTTTATATAGATTAAAATTGAAGACAGAAGCAAGTGGTAAATGTGGTCACTTTAATATTCAAATCCAGTAGATCCAGTTTATGTTCACGTGGCTGTTTTCGTTTATATTCGCCAAGCTATTATGTATTTTGAAATAATCTTGTCCGTGATGTGTTCGTTCGTACGACGAAAGCCAGAATCCTGCAGCTCGAGAGATATATGTTATTCTGCCAGTCGCGCTTTCAAATAGTCTTGCACACTTAAACAGGTCACAAACACCTGCATTTAGCTCTTGTAGTGTTACAATGGGTTTATTGTGTGCATTTGTGGTAATATTTTATTTAAAAAAGCTCTTAAACAAGAATAAATTCGTTTGTTTTGAGCTGGACACTGTACGCGCTGATCGGAGGCGGTGATTTCAGATAGGCAGCCACAAATATTTCATTTTCACACAAACAGTTCAAAAACATCTTAATTTAGCTCTTGGTGTGTTCTAATTGGTTGATTGTGTGATATCGCTGTAATAATTTATTTTTAAAAGCTTTAAAACAGGAATAAATTCGTTTTCTCTGAGCTCTTTACTCCAGACGCTCGTGGTCACAGCGGTGATTCATCTCTCCTAATTCTCACGTATCTCTGGCCAGAAATAATTTATCCATGAGCCCTGAACCGGTAATAATCAGATATGTTGGTTTAGCTTGTCAGTGTGAATTAAATCTAAGTATTTATTTGTATTTTTAACCGATTTAAAAGTGAAAGTAAAAGTCCGGGAATTGAACCTGTAGGGGCGCTATTTCTCTCAGACAATGGAAGTCTGAAGCACATATACTCAAACAGAGGGACAAAGTGAGATGAGATGTCTGACAGTTTTTAAATTTTCTGTTATCCATACAGTGTTGTAAAGTCGTGAAACTATGCATATTTCCTCAGAATGACTTTTTCATCTGTATGAAAAAATTATTTGACGTGTTTGGAAGCTGCAATTTAAAAATACAATAATGATTCCCTTTGTAAGGTCATTTCAAAAAATCACCACGGCAAAACCATTCAAGCTATCCAAAATCCATTCACAATTTAAGTTCCTATCAGAAATACTGATGTGTGTTCAGAGTTTTGTGAAATTCTAAGTATGTTATTTGCCTCAAAATCACCTGAGAAGTATTCCAGTTTGACATGTTGCCACGGCAACAATTTTTTAGATATCAATATCCCCCTTGCAGATTTATATCGGCTGTGTTTTAACATTATTCTGATGAAGTTTGAAGCAAATCGAGTAATAATAAGATGCTGAATTCAAATCATTTTGAAAATGACACACTTCCTTCTGCCAGTTGGTGGCGCTATAACTTTGACTCCTAATAGTCACATATATGCGATCGACATCATACAACGAATAATCTGATGAAGTTTGATTAAAATCAGGAAATGTATGTGGACGGTATTAGACACTTCCTGTTTCTCATTTCTCGCCATAATTTCAATGCCTCGCCACGAGCAAACCGTTCGAGATATCAAAAATCCCCTGGCAATTTTTCATCCCCAGTGTCTTGAGATCATGTTGACCAAGTTTGGCGGCAATCGAGCAAAAAACCTATGACAAGTATTTCAAATTCCAGAGCATGCGCTTTTTACATAACTCTAAATAGCTGACTTCCTGATGGGCGGAGCCTATGACATGCAATACGAAAGTTGTTCGGCACGATGAGATCTATATGTGTACTGAGTTTCATATGAATATGTGCAAGTATGTGTGAGCTATACATCAACATTTCTGACTGTGTTCCAGGGGGCGCCGTAGAGCCCCTGTGCCACGCCCGGGTCCCAGCCTCTGCAGGCTCCTAAAGGCCACAGATTCCAAAGTGTGCGCAAATTTTCAAGAGTTTTTGAGTATGTTAAGGACCCCAAAAGCCCCCACAACTTTGACGAAAAATTTGAATACTAAACCCTAAATAGCCAACTTCCTGTTGGGCGGAGCCTATGATATGCAATACAAAAGTTGTTTGGATTGATGAGATTTATATGTGTACCGAGTTTCATACGTCTACGAGCAAGAATGTATGATATATGGCCCTCCATATTCCAGGGGGCGCTGTAGAGCCCCTGTGCCACGCCCGTGTATCAGTCTCTGCCCGGCCCTAATGGCCGCAGGTTCCAATCTGTGTGCCAATTTTCAAGACTTTTTAAGCATGTTAAGGGCCCCAAAAGCCCCCGAGACGTTGGAAAAAAAAAAAAATAATAATAATAATAATAATAATAATAATAAAAAATAATCCTAAGGAAAACAATAGGCCTCTCGCCCTTTGGGCTTGAGCCCTAATTAGAAGCAATAGTCTACCTTGAATCTGTCAGCTGGTCTTATGTTGTACGCTGCACCTTGACAAAGACTACTGCATTATGCAAAATGAATTTTGTGACACTTTAAGACAACCAAAATTGTTCCAAGCTGTGACATTTAATATACCTCCTGTTGTCTTCCAGTTTAACCCCCTGCATTCAACATAATAATAAAGTTGGCTGAAAGGCACAAACTTTAATGACTTTGAATGAATGAATGGATGAATGAATGAATGGATGAATGAATGAATGAATGAATGAATGAATGAATGAAAATATTGAATGAGCAGTTAATTTTTTTTCCTTTTAAAATTATTTACAATTTTATCAGCCCTATTAAATGTACCAATGTCTACATTTGTCTTTATGATCTCTAAAAAGAGCAATTTCATTCATTCCAAAGGGCAAATAATAAATAAGTACTGAAATTGCATATTTAATTTACACAAATAACAAACAAATTAATACAGTAGTGTTACAAATTGAGTGGAAATTAAGTTGTCTTCTCAGTATGGTATGTAATTATGATAAACTTATATTTAAAAAGAAATTTACAATCAAATAAAAGAATATTATTTTCAAAAGTAGCTGAACAGACACTAAGAGGATATAAATAAACCACATAGCTGTCATAAACAGTAAATGAGGTTTCTGTGCCATTCTGAAGTCTTCAGGGTATTTCCAAAGAAATATATTTAAAAAAAAAATGTAATAAATTTCCTTTTAAAAAAAGTTAATGATAATCCTCTATCCCACACCAAGTAGGCTTTAGGCTAGTCATACAAACTGAGGGTGACATATGCAAAAGGTATGATATATATATATATTAATACAATGTCAGCCCTCTCTGAAAGCGTTTTAAGTAGTTCCCAACACATTTCAATGCCCCTCTACGATTAACACTGCAGTGTTGACTTACATCAGGATTTGATAGTGTTTTCAAAGCAGTAGGTCAACAAGGCTATTTTCACAATAGATGCAGTGCAGATTTAGCCCTCAGCCATTCACTATAGTTCTACAAAATGGCTACTGCTCTTTTGTAAATAAGCTATATTGGGGTGAGGGGCAGACATGCTCTGAGGTTAAGTGCCTCACTTAAGGGTACTGGACTACTGGACAGGTACGGACATCAGAACTTCTGACCTTCAGCTAGTGAGTTAACATCCACTACTCCACGCGGAGATTCAATGACCTCTTGTCTGCTGGTGTAAAATCACTACCTGGCACCTTCCACAAATAGCTTTTATGTGATATTGATAAATCGCTAAACATAGTACAGTTTTAAAACGACACGAAGGTGAGTAGAATTCAAAATTTTAAGACCCCGTATCTCAATGCCTCATTGCCTCAATTTTATTTTTTATTTTTTTGCATCACAGTAGATATGCTATATACTGTACACTGAACAGTGACTATCAATGGCAGGGTTCTGTCTGGCATTGTCTCTAGATCTCCCAATGTAAAAATGTGTTGAAAAGCACTGTCATAGATAGAAACGTGTAGACACACACTATCATAAAGCTGTCCCCTTGAGTCTCAGAGATATATTTTTCCTTCTGTTCACATTGTACCAGTGGAGACTCTCATTAATCAAAAAATGATTGGACAGTTAAAAACACTTTGTGCCATCCCCTCTCTGCAGTGCACTACATCCAAACCCGCCTCTCTTTCAGTTGCTTTCTGTGCCAGACTGAAACTGCTGGCACTAAACACACACAGGTCCATAAGGGACAAGCAATCGATTGCTCTGAGTCAGCTCTGTCCACTTTAATTCATTAAAACCCCCCTGTCAATGCCCTTTGGGTAATTCCAGTAATGTGAAAGAACTTAGGAGTGCCTGTGCATGCACACACATAGGATACACACTACAGGACTTACTATATACAGCTTTTCATGAAGGAATGTGGGCTGTGAATAATTGAAACCATTTAAATAGAATTATTAACATTATATGGCACACCTGCTGCTACTTAGCCACGATGAGAAGAAACACCACCTAGCCTCGTCAAACCATTGAGAATTTCATGTTGTGAGTTAAGTTTTGTAACGCCCTGCCTCCGAGTCCGACCTCGAGTGCACGCCTAAAACTACAACCAGCCCACAACTCTGCATCGTCAGAGAACACCTAACCACGGGCTTTCCAAGACGTCACTTCAACGACTACTGAACTTCCAGCCAATCAGCAACCTCGGGAAACCCCCTTTTCAACGACAACAAAGGAATTCCCATTACACAGGCAACGCAAGTAACGTACCTCCAGACTCTGATCTAAACTGGTGTAGCTATCTAATATATTTTTAACCTCACTGAGGAACTCAATGCGAGGGTTAATTAAGTGATTGATGGCTGTTCATGTCTATGCAATTTCACATATTGCTGTAAACTTGGGATTTCACATTTCCATTCTCTTAATAACTCAATAACTCATTCTTTCCTAACTTTCTCTCTTCCTGCAACTTGTGTGAATGTGTGAGTGGCACTGAGTGCGTGTGCTTATGTGTTAGATTTATCTAATTAAAGCCTCATTCATATTAAAAAGAGAAGTATCTTGTGTTTTGTGCGTAAGTTAATGTCTTAAACTGCCGATCTTGTTACTGTTCTAATTAGTATTATTGTCAATACACTTTGCATATTAATATCCAGTGCAGAGTTCATGTTAAACGGCTCGTTCAATGAATCTCAGTCTCAGTGATTAGCCGTAAAAAGAGTGATTCTGTTCAAATTCCCTTAAAAATCTTAAATGTGCTAAATTGACCTGTTTCCCTTATATTGTTTTCCTTTTTATTTTAATCGGGAGAAAAAATGCACCAAATCAACATTCATAACCATCATTTACAATACAACAGTTAAACAATCTGGTTATTTGGCGTCATTGTGTCAGGCTCCAGGAACACAGAGATTTTGTTTCAAATAGGATTAATGAAAAAAGATTTCAAATGACTACATTAGGCAGTCATGCCATTCCAACAATGCAGTCTTTATCAGATGTTGAGTAGCTTTAGTAAGGCGAGAAAAGACATCAGAACACAGTGAGGCATGAGCGCCACTCTCAAGCTATTACGAGTCTGAGTTAAAGGAGCAGAGGACAGAACATTCAGCGACAAAAACGCACTTGCGATACGCGCACAATCACATTCCACACTTGTCAACTTAAAAGGTCACCATATTAGTGTGGGCCCAGCATCCAACGTATATGGAAATATCATGGAAAATAATTGGATGCATATTTTTATGAATTCATGCGACAAAAAATAATCTCCATCTTTAGTTTGACATTAAAAACTGCGGTTTCACACAACAGCTGAAGTGGAACCAAGTCTGAAATGAGAATTACAGGCTATAGGAACAACACAATCTGACAAGGACCAAAACAACTATTAGTTGAAACACTTTATCATAAATATGTAATATTTTACACTAAATATTCTGGCTTAAGTTTCCAGGTTCCAAGGTTTTGTGCAATATCAGTTCATATCAGTTTTTCACACATAACTTCAAGTTTGCATTGGATTTTTAAGTAATAAAAAATAAATAACTTCTGTATTTCATTTCATTTTATTTCATAAATGGCTCATTTTGTGCATATGTGCTCACACGTTATCTTCACGTCAGAGGTTAGTGAGCTGTTGCTGAGAAATTTCGAGTATGGGTTGGGATCAGACTTATGAACCAGTCGGGTTGGGTCAGAAGTTTACAGTGCAGATTCAAACTCCAACTTAATGCCTTTTGAAGACCTCTATCATACAGTTCTGCTCATATGTTTACAAACCCCTGGCAGAATCTCTGAGATAGGCTTATGATAAAAAAGAGAGATTATTAAAAATTGCATTGCTTATTTAGTGCAGCCTTTAAGCTGTTTGATAACAGCTATATTCTACAAGACTAAATAATAACCGAATGTACACTAATTATTCTGTTAAAAGTTTGCATACCCATAGTGCTTAACACTGAGTGTTATTATAAAAAAAATAAATAATAATAAATAAAAAAAACGTAACATTTTAGAGATTCTGTAATAGGAAAATAAACTTGTGAGGGAAAAAATGTTTGTATACTTGAGCAGTACACACAAGTGCTCTTATCAAGATACTGAGTTATGAGAATGGTTCACTAGTGCATATAATGGATGATGTAGCAGAAAAAAGTAATATTTTGAGTATTGCAATTTCAATTCCTACCAACATTAGAACCAAACCCCAACTTCCCTGAAATGGAAAGAGTGATGGTTTTATCTCTTGAAGACTTTATTCCCCTTTTTTTTTTTTTTTTTGCTCTTTTTTTGGACAGAAACAGCATTAGGATTCTGGCGAAGACTGTTCCTTGTGGCAGCCTTTGCCAGCCAATTAATTTGCCGTTTATAGTTTCACCATGGCAGTAATTTAATCTGTAGCCCGCAGAATATTTCTGCCAACGTTGATGTGTGTGTGTGGTGATGTGAGAGGATGTGTTGTGCACATACCATACTTAAAGGGATAGTTCACTCGAAAATGGATATTCTGTCATGTACTACTTGCCCGATTGTCATTTCAAACCTGTATGATATTCTTTCTTATGTGAAATAAAAAAGAAGACAACTTGAAGACTGTTGTCCATAGAAATATGATATAAGTGGGCCATGTCGACCACAAGGTGGCAAATTCGTACGACCTCACTCGTACAGTTTTGTAGGATTTCTCTAGACCCCAGTGATGGGTCGGTTTAGGGGCATGGTTAGGTGTATGTCATTCGTTCAAATTCCTACAAATTGTGCAACTCATAAAATACGTACAATTTAGCATGAATCATATGAATTTGTACAAGTCAGGTTGTACGAATTCGTACGAATTAGCCACCTCGTAAAATAGGTATGAATTGCCGTTAAATCAGGCTGGAAATAATGTTTATTGTACTGATCACAATGCAATATATATATATATATATAATTTATTTTTATTTTTTTTAATGATGTTCTTTCTCAGTATTTTTGCCTTGGTTTCCAGTACAAATGTCAAAAGATTTTTAAATCAAGAAGTTTACTTGACAGGCAAAATGAGAGAGGAAGATAAAACGTAAGATAAAAAAGTCAGCTTTCTGTTGAACGGATCCAAAAAAAATGGTTTATTATTAAAACAAGTACAAGTATCTGCCAATCAACTTAATTCAAAGGGGATACATGTTTTCATACCCCACAAACAGACTGTTCTTGCTCTAAGCATGAACTAACTTAATTTTGTTTTGTTTTTTTAAGACATCACTTTACTTTTGCATCTAAAGGTAATGTATCTTGATGTCTAGATATTTGTGTTGGCAATCAAAAATAATGAGGAACACATAATTCCTCAATAACACTGTTTATAAAGTCATGCAATACATTTCTGACAGATCATGTCAGGGTTTGCAAGGGAGGAACTCAGGTGCAGACAGGAAGTAACTCAACACAGGATTTATTATACAAAAAGGGAAAAACAAAACCCACGAGGGGGAAAACAACGGCTAGGCCAGAAACAAAACAACTTAACAGGACAGGATTGACATGAAAAAACAAACTCTCAAACACTAACTACAAACAAACACTCACGTTAATACAAAGACTTCTCAAAGGGGGTTACAAGGGTAAACTTCTCACAAGACTGACCAGTAGGAATACATATGTGAAACAATGAACCGACGCAAGACAGAGCACACTAGGAGATCTAAATAGGGGGAACAATCAAGACACGACAGGTGGCACAGATGGGACAATCAAGACACGACTAGGTTAACAAGGGGGGCGGGGCAAGGGAACGAGACAACACAAGCACATGGCCCAAAGACAAGGCCATGCGCTTGTACACAAAACACGGGTCTGTCATGATCCTGCCTCAAGACTAGGAAAAATCAAGGACACGAGGGCAGAATCATGACAGATCAACAGCAAAATTCACATTGTTATTCACTGATAATCTTTACTTTCATTTTTGCTATCTTTAGCAAGTTCATGAGACAAGCAGCGCTGTCTGATTGCGTAACAAATCATTCTGAGTTGAATCTTTTCAATCAGTTTACAAAACGAGTAAGTGAATCACTTTAATCCAGTTTGAGTTAAACTCACTTGACTTAGGCTGCAGCTCACTCTGATTAGCCGTAAATAATGACTTTAACTTCAATCTATTCTTTACACAAAGCTAATCAGATTTATGACTCTCATTGACTTCTTTTATTATGCTCTCAAATCTTATTTGAAGCTTGAAATCTTTGGTCCTCATTCATCATAAATTAACGGAACAAAGCCTGGGAAACAGTCCTCAAATTGTCTCCTTTTGTGTTTTGCAGAAGAACACATGGGAAAATAACAACTGAATTTTGGGGTGTACTATCCCTTTAAGAAATGTTTAAGAAGCATTTATGCTAGGTTCATGTGTATGTGGACAGCCTAAACAGTCAATGAACGTGCACATTAATATTACTCTGCTCTCAAAGGTTTTTTGTGTGTGTGTTAGTGTGTGTGGGTGGGTGAGAATGCACCTTTTAAGTGTGTCTGTGTGTGTTTGTGGTTATTTTACCAGCCTCGTGGGATGAAGCAGCAGTATTCAGATCCTCTTATTTAGATGCAAGTCCTAGCGTGGTTGAACAGTGCTGGGAGATGGAGCGAGGAGGGAGGGATCGGCTGTATTTTGTCTCCAGTCTCCTGCCCCCCTGGGCTTACCAAGACCTATCGAACCCTCACAAAATGCATAAACACTTTTAATAAAAAAAATCCTTTCACAGCATTATCACAAAGTAATCACTACTTATACTAATGTCCTTTTTTAAAGTACTATCTTTACACCACTCTTCAAAATTTGGCCTAAAATGGCATCAGGCCAGTTAACATCGTTAACATCCATGCAGTTCAATGATTTACTGACATGGAATGAAAAATGTCTTCATCAACAAATGTTGAGTTGCCCAAAGAGCTGTATCTTTATTTTTACAAATATTCCCAATGACCTTCAACTGGGTATTATTCTTTCCCAGGCAATCATTATTCACTAACAGGTCAACTAGAGCCCATTACGGACAGTAGACTTCATACTTGCATGCTCATTTATCTTAATCGGACATGTTGCTGCGTGGCATATCTCATGCATTTTATAAAAGATACTTATTCAACGATCTTTTTAGGCTGCAACCCAACTGATTCGATGAAGCCTATGAGCCACATTTCTCCACTTCCATATGCAAAAGAGCCGTTAGGTTCACCCCTGCTATTGCCCATTCCCAGAGGTCTCTTCAATTGTATACGCTCTCACTAAACCTCCTCCCTCAGTGGTAGCAAATGTCTGGATGTTAAAGAAAAATTACAGCCTTTGAGAATTTCACTCTGCCTATTGCCTCAATGTCACAGGGAAAAGCCTTTGCTAAACAGACAACAGATGGAAATTTTGCAGCCAGAAAATGATGGTAAACCAACATAGCGGTCACCAAATGTACAAAAATGCTTTTAAAGAGCATTGAATATCACACATTAAAGCAACCCATCAGTCACAACAAAATGGCTGCTTTTCAAGAGCTTCATGACAAATTTACAAGTCAGCTGGCTTGAGCCCACAAGACCAAAGATCTCCAGCAGATCTGAGACTACATCTGAATAAGTGATTTAAGCATTACTCTCACGCTTCCAATCTCTTTGTCATTGTGTCGCGAGATCAGAGCCTCACCGTCTCCTCTCATCTCATCTGCAGGCTTCAACTGTCCCGCACCACTCAAAGAAAAGCGCGTCTGAATTTCAGAGCTTAATGAACATGTCGGAATTCAATGAATTCTAATTTGCCTGTGCTTTCGAAAGAGCTCGGGAAAAAAGGGGACGAAATTTATTAGAAAGAAAATTGAAAAGGGGACCTCTCCTGTTGCTTGATTTCCTGCACACGTTCCAAAAGGGGCTGCAAAGCAATTAGCGCTCAGGTTATGATAGTAAATGAGAAGTATGAATGTTTGGATCGCTTTCCAGGAATTAAAATTCTGGAGTGGGAAGGATTATGTTAAACAGTCCATACCAAAAAAATCTAGGTAGTATGGTGCTTGAGCGAACACTCTGTTAAACGTAATCCTCCCCGGAGCCTAATTTTCTTGCCACGTGTATTGATTATTTGAAAAGGATGAAAGGGAACAAGATTTACAGAGCGCATGCTTCATAGATAAATGCATCAGCTGTGAGTAACCCGTTGAACTTCGACAATAGAGCGAGAAAAGAAATCCCTTTAAAATTGCTGTGTGAAAGTGGTAAATGAGCGGTGTTTGCAGTCACAACCTTTGCAAACCAATTTGTTTTGGCAGTCTTTAGTAAAGTAGCTAAATTGCACAGCTCAGACTGCTTTGCATTGTTGTGTCTGAAGGCACGCTTGCATAGAGATGCTATATCTGCTAAACACTTAATTAGGAATGAGGCTGCCGTGTGCTGCCCTGAGTCTGTCCAGCCTCTGGCTCTTCCCTGCCAATCAACATGAAATGGACTGCACCTACATGTCAATCTTCGAGGGAATCTCTTTGGTTTCTCAACAAGAAGTCGGTGTGAGATGTGTCAGGTTCTCAGTTTCAGAGATGGTGATGCAACATGTTAACCGTAGCTCTATAAGTGAGAATGGACAGTCTTGTAACATGGAGTTAGCTGTAACAATGTCGGTTTAACCAATTAAAGCTAAGGTGGAGAGAAATCATAATGTTTGACCACCAGCCTGCTGAGATGATGGTAGAGGACTCTGTACAAAAATATAAAATGTATAGATTTCATATATAACATTCATGTATTATTTACATCTACATATTAATATGAGACTGAAATGGGACAATTATATCGACATTTGGGACACACTATGCTAAAAACTGCACTAAGCTATTGATGTACAAAAACAAAAACATGTTACAGGTCTCCTTTAAATGCCTTAATTTATAATCCTTTAAACAATGTGGTTACACATGCCCCTAAATTTAATTACATTCTAAGAAGTCTGTAAAAATACAGCCCAATGTACACTGTTAATATGACTGTATATATGTATTATTATTATTATTATTATCATCATTATTATTTATTTTTTTATTTTATTTTATTTAACTGTTGTTTTGCCCATATTCTTAATTATTCATGGCATTGTTTTCAAAAAATGTACTAGTAATTTTCCTGTCCTGACATTATCCGTTTTTCTGCAGAAATATTATTATTATTTATGTATTATTTAATTTTAATATTTTTTGTACAGTGTAAATGAAAAATGAGCACAAACCAACAAAACAGATTGCATCTTTAATTACGCAAATTTAAAATCATATACAGTTAAATAGTTTGACACCATGGTATAATGAGCATACTCACACCCTAAAGAGAGCAGCCAGAAAAATGGAGCGCAGCTGGAGGAAAACAAAACTAGAGGTATTTTGTATTGCTTGGCGGGAAAGTAACCTATCCTACAGAAAAGCATTAAAAACTGCTAGATCCGATAGAATAACCCCAGGTATTTATTCAATACAGTGGCTAAATTAATGAGAAATAAAGCCTCAACAAGTGTTGACATTTCCCAACACCAAAGCAGTAATGACATTATGAACTACTTTACTTCTAAAATCGATAAAATTAGAGATAAAATTGCAACCATTCAGCCGTCAGCTACAGTATCACATCAGGCAGTGCACTATAGACCCCCTGAGGAACAGTTCCACTCATTCTCTACTATAGGAGAGGAATAATTGTATAAACTTGTTAAATCATCTATACCAACAACATGTATGTTAGACCCTATACCATCTAAGCTCCTAAAAGAGGTGCTTCCAGAAGTCATAGATCCTCTTCTGACCATTATTAATTCCTCATTGTCATTAGGATATGTCCCCAAAACTTTCAAACTGGCTGTTATTAAGTCTCTCATCAAAAAACCACAACTTGACCCCAAAGAACTAGTTAATTATAGACCAATCTTGAATCTCCCTTTTCTGTCCAAGATACTAGAAAAGGTGGTATCCTCACAATTATATTCCTTCTTAGAGACAAATGGTATATGTGAGGATTTCCAGTCAGGATTTAGACCGTATCATAGTACAGAGACTGCTCTCCTTAGAGTTACAAATGATCTGCTCATATCATCTGATCGTGGGTGTATCTCTCTATTAGTTTTATTGGATCTTAGTGCTGCATTTGACACAATTGACCACAACATTCTTTTGCATAGACTTGAACACTTTGTTGGCATCAGTGGAAGTGTATTAGCATGGTTTAAATTGTACTTATATGACCGCCATCAGTTCGTAGCAGTGAATGAAGATGTATCATAACGATCACAAGTGTAGTGTGGAGTACCTCAAGGCTCAGTACTAGGGCCGCTACTCTTCACGCTTTATATGTCCCCCTTGGGAGATATCATCAGGAAACATGGTGTTAGCTTTCAATGTTATGCTGATGATACTCAGCTCTATATTTCTTCGTGTTAATTATAGGACCTAAAAACTCAGCTTGTAATAACCTAGAACATTGTCTAAGACTTGATAGTTGCTCTGTCAATTCTTCGTCATCAGTTAGGAACCTAGGTGTGCTATTTGATTGCAATCTTTCCTTAGAAAGCCACGTTTCTAGCATTTGTAAAACTGCATTTTTCCATCTCAAAAACATATCTAAATTACGGCCTATGCTCTCAATGTCAAATACAGAGATGTTAATCCATGCATTTATGACCTCAAGGTTAGATTACTGTAATGCTTTATTGGGTGGTTGTTCTGCTCGCTTAGTAAACAAACTACAGCTAGTCCAAAATGCAGCAGCAAGAGTACTTACTAGAACCAGGAAGTATGACCATATTAGCCCGGTCCTGGCAATGCTGCACTGGCTCCCTATCAAACATCGTATAGAATTTAAAATATTGCTTATTACTTATAAAGCCCTGAATGGTTTAGCACCTCAGTATTAGAATGAGCTCCTTTTACATTATAATCCTCTACGTCCGCTATGTTCTCAAAACTCAGGCAATTTGATAATGCCTGGAATATCAAAATCAACTGCGGGCGGCAGATCCTTTTCCTATTTGGCGCCTAAACTCTGGAATAACCTACCTAACATTGTTCGGGAGGAAGACACACTCTTGCAGTTTAAATCTAGATTAAAGACCCATCTCTTTTACCTGGCTTACACATAACATACTAATATGCTTACTAATATCCAAATCCGTTAAAGGATTTTTAGGCTGCATTAATAAGGTAAACCGGAACCGGAAACACTTCCCATCCCAGACGGAAAGCAGTTTCGGCCCAGGTCTGCCCTTATGAAAATTAACCATGGTTTTACTACAAATAAAACCCCCCAAAAATGGTTACTCTAGTTAAACCATGGTAATCACAAATTAACCATGGTTTTGCTAAATTAACCATAGTTTAACCATGGTATTTGTAGTAAATCTGTGGTTATACAAATGGTAGTCAACACGCCAAAAAACCATGTCTGTTTCTCTCTTATTCCGAGGTCACCGTAGCCACCAGGTCCAGTCTGTATCCAGATCAGAGGGTCACTGCAGTCACCAAGATCCAGTACGTATCCAGACCAGATGGTGGATCAGCACCTAGAAAGGACCTCTACTGCCCTGAAAGACAGCGGAGACCAGGACAACTAAAGCCCCAGATACAGATCCCCTGTGAAGACCTTGTCTCAGAGGACAACCGGGACAAGACTACAGGAAACAGATGATTCTTCTGCACAATTCTGACTTTGCTGCAGCCTGGAATTGAACTACTCATTTCGTCTGGTCAGAGGAGAACTGGCCCCCCAACTGAGCCTGGTTTCTCCCAAGGTTTTTTTCTCCATTCAATCATTCACCTTTATTTATATAGCACTTTAAACAAAGTACATTGCGTCAAAGCACTGAACAACATTCATTTGGAAAACAGTGTCTCAATAATGCAAAATGATAGTTAAAGGCAGTTCATCATTGAATTCAGTTATGCCATCTCTGTTCAGTTTGTGTGTCATTATTGACACACTGTTTTCCTAATGAATGTTGTTCAGTTGCTTTGGCGCAATGTATTTTGTTTAAAGCGCTATATAAATAAAGGTGACTTTGACAGTATGCCCACATGCCCCCGAAAGAGACTATCGATGTTTTCTATTTATTAATTATCACCACGCAAATCTATATTTTTTATGAGCTCCCTTCTGCATATGTAAATAAGCTATACTCTCCAAAGCTTATATGATGCCCTGCTCATCATGCCATATGAACACACATACATGCACTCACACACGCACATACACTAGAGCTCACTGCTCTAACTAACCCTTCTCCTTTCCGATGATTTATAGCACAAAGGAAGTGACAAGATGACACTGACCTCTGCCATCATATATCACCCCATCTTACATGTTGATCACATGAGAGGCTCAGTGCAGACACCCCTGTCATAACCTGAAACCTCTTGCCTTCACTGATTGACACAGAGGGGAGTCCAACCAAGCATTCATTTTCATTGTCACTCACAGCTTTGTTCACTGGCACATGCTGTCTGCATTCACTAAAGTGGCACGACTGTTTTGTGAATTTATCCCTGAGTGTCACCTAACCAGACAAACATCAAGCCATTTTACTTTGCTTTGACTTTATGCAAAGATCTGAACTTTATCAGTGAGAGAGAGAGAGAGAGAGAGAGAGAGAAAGAAGAGAGAAGAGAAAGTGCAAGGAAGGGGGAAACAATAGAGAGAGCTGTGTGGTTATGCTGTTGCCTGGTGACTGACTCTATCCAGCTCTCATGGCTCATTGGCCATGTACAAGTATGGCTAAATTTACCTGCAAAGAGAGAAAGGGTGCAAGCCATGCTATTTGCATAAAAAGTGTGGCAGAAAGGCTCTTACCTGCTTTTTCTCGATCCCCCACACCCCCACCCATCACAGTATGTGAGCACTGCGAAATGGATGGAGAGAGTGGGCAGTGATGGAAAGTCATTTCTCTGAATGGGTTCTTTGATAAAGTTTCCAAGAACCAGTTTAAGAACAGTTCCAGAGGTTCGTGATTTGGTCCCTGACATCCCAGTGTGATCTCTGTTTTAAAGCATTCTGATCATGTAGGCACATCTGCTCTTTATTACATGCTTATTTTTTATGTATTTGTAAGTTTATACAAATTTCTAGTGCTCTAATTTACCCATGATTCAACTCATTAAAACATTTATTAATTAATTTATTTTTTGGTTGAAAAAGTCATTTAATGTTTTATTTATAATATTGATTCAGTATACACTATAAAAAAATGACCAAAAACATTGTTATTTATTTATTTTTAACCACAGCTGCCGTTTTTATTTTTTTTTTATTTTTTTTACCATACATTTTACAGATTTCGTTTTTTACAGTGTACAAATAGCAAATGGCTTTGAACATTGTGAATTGTGAATAACTTCAGACGATTCATCGTAAAACATTGGGCTCAACCCTGTCAAATTAATTGGACATAACTTGGAGTGGAGAGCATAGTAGAGAGTAAAAGCTATTTATTCCTGCTCTAACACAAGCATAACATGACAGGTGAATTTTTTAAAAAGCATGTCAAGAAAAACTGGTTTCAAGTTTCCAAAACAAGTGTCACTATTAAAAATTTCACAGCCATGTCATCCTAAAAATTGCATTGTCCTCACAAATGAGCAAACATGATTTCACTCCATACATTCTAAGAACTTCACAGTTTAGTGGTGATATGCAAATTCAGAGAGGGAGAAACACAGAGTGGAAGTAATTACAGAATGCTTTTAGCAACAAATACAACATCTACACACTACAATCCACCTCCTTTAAAAGACAGTGTTTATCTCAAGCTAATTTTTTAACCGTCCGCAGCAGTGAGGTTATTTGTATTCATGCAAGCTGTGGTAGTTTAAATGTAAACTCATTTAACCCAGCTTAAATACCATTCAATAGAGCTCAGATGTACAGAGGGGTCTCTTAGGCAAACTCAGTGTGGCAAATTAACAGCAACACATACACAATGTTTTTAGTTTGCATTAGATTTATTGGTAACTTTCAACTCTTCAGTCTTATTACAATACTCCATTTTGGAAAATAGGCTCCACTACAAAATGCCAAGCTTGAACTACAGACAAATTGAGTGAATCATTTATGGGAGGTAAGGAAAACATTGCAGGTAAATAGATTAAATTAACTCTCCCAAGCAAATGAATAACCCCCCACCACCACCACCAGCACCAAAGCTCTTCAATGGGAGCTTATTTGAGAAGAAATAAAGGGAATGCTTGGCGTGTGGCTCCTGTTTTTGTGGAAGTGGAGCCATGTCCAGTAAGAGACAGTAGAGTAGCTAATTATCAGTTTTGAAAGATTTATGAGCTATTATGGAGCAGCCTTACCATTCCTTAAACTGTTTGTTCATTTGTAGATTTCTTTTTTTATTAAAATGGGGAAATTAAGTGATTGAAAACAAAGGTAATGAAGGCTTTTGTGGGTCTCAGCGTGAGCCAAATGGGGTGGTTAAACTCAGTGGATAAATGGTGCTGTTGGAAGAGAGCTCAATCCTCCCTCTCGATCTCTCGGTGCGTAGTGAGGGTGCTTAACGCTGGCCAGAGCTTTGGACTCTACAGAGCCATTTATTTCTCTTGGCATTCAACAAATCACCACTTTAAATCTCAACTGTCATAATGCCATTTACTCAAAATGGTTACCGCAACAACATGTAATTCAATCTGACCCCCATGTTAATTCAATAAAGAGCAAGAGTTCAGATGCATAGTTGCTCTTCACTGTTAGAGAGGGGATTGGTGGTGAGAACAAAGAGTTCTCCTTGCTCATTGGATGGAGTGGAATGAGGGGTGGGTCTTGTGTTGCGGCCATGCAGGTGCGTCATGGACCTATTTTGATTGAGAAGGCATCAGGTGCAGACCTGTCTGACTTGGGACAACAGACAACATAAGACTTAATTTAGAAAACATTTTAATAACTTAGTAATAAGTTTAAAACATGTTAGCCTACAGGGGTATGGCTAAAGGACATGCAAAAATTAAATTTTTTAAAATCGATTAGTCGTGGTTTGCCTGGATATCTAGTTGGCAAAACAGAAGGCCACTAAGTTTAGCTCTAATCCCAATTAAAGATGCCTGAACCAGCTAGCCAAGCTCTTAGAAACTTCCAGGCAGTTGTGTTGAGGAAAGTTGGAGCTAAACTCTGCAGGACAGTAGCCCTCCAGGGCCGAGTTTGGAACCCTCTGGTCTTAAGTTAAACCTATATAGTTAGCCCGGTTTTGTGTTTACCTGACTCAGATTGGACATATTTGGACAAGTGTGCATTTACCTAAGATGCATTCCTGCAAAAACAGCAATATGGAGCCGTATGGAACTGAACAGAAAACAGTTGTCTTACAACATGTTTTAAAAAGTGGGAGTATGTTTAACTTAACTTGCTAAAAAATGGGATGAATTTAGAGATGACAAATCTGGCGAGGCACTAGACATCAGTCTTAATGGGAACAATGCTTCTGTTGCCTTGCACTGATCCAGGCCCGTCACAATGATCCTGATGGAGGGTGCCAAAAGAGGGCAGGAGCAAGCAATGACAAAAGACTACATAAGGAGGGAAATGAGATGGATGGAGGACTGCAGTAATGGGGAAGTACAGGGGCTGGCAGAGACAGGTAGAAGAGATGAAAAGTAAATAGGAAGGAGAGGTAGGCGTAGGAAGGAAGATAGAGGAGTAGAAGGATAAATGGACGGCAAGCAGAAGAGAATGAAAAGACGTCAGGTCAGGAAAATAAATGGCTGCTGGAATGCTTACAGGTGAATTTAAAGTAGGATTAGTTGATGTGTACATGGAGAAGAGAAAGACACTCTGTTCCAAAACCTAGTGAGCCACCTTCGCAAGCAGCATCATAAGCAAGATTAAGTTTTGAAGACTGCTCCAAACTGATCATAAATCTAACTCAAACAATACTGAAATCTCTTAAAATCCGGACCTCCGGCATTTGCAAAGCATCCCAATCCAGCCATTTCTGAGGTTCTGTTTCAGATATGATACTGTTTTAGAAAGAAACTGCCTATATAGCAAGGCACTCTAGTTTTCGGAACAGAGATAGAGTGTGAAAGAAGTTGCCTAAGGTCTGGCATGAAGAAATGGGGAATGAAGAAAAGTGAAATGGAGAGGTATGTCCTGACTCTGTTGTGCTCTCTTGGGGAAGGTCTTAAATTACACTCGGATGTGGACAGCTTGTCAATTTCGAGGCCAGGGCCCTGGATCCAGAGAAACACTGCATAACCTTCATTTGGCCACAATATCAGTGGCCGTCTCTAAATCTCAAAAACCTTTATTTATTTATATACACACTTATTTATGTATTAACCTTTCCCCTCTTCTTCTTGCAATGTGATGTCAGGTCTTCACATCAGGTCTTCCTCTTGAATAAGAGATAGCAACAAACCTTACACTTTACTAACCAATAGGATTTAACAACATAGCAGTGAAAAATAGTAGAAAATATAATACTCCCTGAGTATTAGAGCAGAAATAACCATAATGGGATGTACATTTTAGTCTATGGAGGCATTTCAGCTTGAAAGAGCACCAAACTGCAATAATTGGCATTTACATTTGATTTCACGAGGCAAGATATATGCTAAGTGTTAATACTAACCAACTGCTAGAAACTCTCCTCTTAACCTCAGGCTAGTCGCCACATTCAATGATTTATCGGAGGACAGTTAATTAGCCTCCTGCACTGAGATATCTGCAGGCGCTGTCAAGGGGCTGCCCGTCATATGCATCAGTACTGATGCCTGTCAATCACAGAGCTGGCGGTTGAGCCCCTAAAGCCTGTAAAGCTCCTGCTGGGCCCACGCCAGCGTGACCAGTTTTGAATGTGAGGAGAAGCTACATGAGGCTGGGCTGAGCTCTTCTACAGCTCTGTGATATGAAATCATGAAAGAAGCCAGAGTCACACTCACTTCTCCTCTGTTTCACCCATTTTCTGGGCTCCTGCTCCTGATGTTACCGCCCAACACTACTGAATGTCCGTCTCCCACTGAGATGAGTTATGCGAGATTCCCTGCTGGCACGAGCCAAGCTGCCTCATCACACACTCGATGCACCATAAAGGACACTGAAACCCCGTTCCCACATAAGTTGAGGATTGCAAAAGTATATCAATGGCTGAAATCCTTAAGTTTTTTTTTTTTTTTTTTTTCTAGAAAGGTTTTACTTTGCAAGCGCTTTTTTGAAGATCATTATTTTGGGTATTTGGTGTAACAGAATATGCTGACATGATTTAATGTTCAAAAAACAAATTATTTGTAAAATACTGTAAATTATTGTAGGTCTCTCTATTGTAGGAAACCTTTTTTGAAAAAAAGGTTCTATATCCATTGGACAATTTTCAGGGAAATCACAAGAAATTGTAAAGCTTAGCTGAGGGGAGATGTTGCTGTGAATCTAAACAGGCTTAGTGAAAGGAGCTGAAAGGTACAGTACTGTACCCGGAGAACCAATACCCTAAGCCTCATATCTCTTCTCCATATTTCTGATCACCCTTCCTCAACAAGAGAGGCTCTGAGCCTTCTTCTCCCTCCAGTCAAACTGAATATGCTGAGGAATAATCGCTCAGTTTTAGCAGGAGAGTTGGGGCTAACCCCTCCAGGCACTGCAGCTGATGGGATGAAGAACGGAGGAAGGGAATTAGGACTGCAATGCAAGGAAAACAAAAAGTGAAAAAAAAATAATAGAAAAGAAAGAGGTTTGCTGAGGTAAACTGATAAATTATGGCAGTACATCTCTGTGAAAATCTAGTAATAATAATAATAATAATAATAAATAAATAAATAAAAATATGTTTGGTTGTATTAGTGTTAGTTAGAAGGCTATATATTACAAAATTATGTTTTAATCGTTAGGCTCTGAAAGACGTAGCTCAGAACATCTCAGCTGGGTTTTCAAGCAAAAACTTTATTTCACTCATATTAACTTTCATGGACTCCGGACTCAAGACTGCCACATGTCATTTACCTCATTGAAAATGTAATAAATTCCTCAGGTAAAGCCTGCCATATCAGATTACCAAGGTTGCCCCATCAGTGAAGTTATTTCAACAGTGCATTTGTTGGAGACAGCTTTATTTTGACAATGACATTAATGCAGAAGGAATGTATTTATAAATCGAGAAGGCATGAGGATGAAGAGCGGCCGAAGGAACATAGGAAAGGAGATTTATCGGGAGGCTCGTTAGACAAACATCAAATTTCAGCCTGTCAAATAAAGGTAGAGTACACCTCCACAGAACTTGGTGCCCTGGGTCTTCGACTCACCCCACACCTTCGTAATGGGAGTCAGCGGTCATTACGTCTGCTCGATGAGTCATTCTGCTAGACTTTGTGCTTCTTAGTTGGTCTCTCTTTTCCAGTTAGCTGCTGTTATCAATATTTCAAGCACTGTTGCTAATATTTACATTTCCTTTAACATTTCCTTTAACTGTTACAAAAAAAAAAAACAGTTTAGCACCACTTCCCTTGAGGTCGATACCAAAATGGGGCTATGAAACAATGGATAATATCCCCAAACTCTTAACCTCTCCAAAGAGTTTGTCTTGTCAAATTTTACCTTGCTGCTCGCTAGCTGCTGGGGATTTATTTCTTTGCCTTCCCACTATTCGGTTGCTCATTATTTCTCATCCCTGTTGAGAATTAGCTTCCTAGGACCAACCCTGAATATCTGGACCATCATAAAGGAGACTGCTGGGCCATTTCAGGACTCTTCCGAATCACCTACAGTGCATTAGCATACACACAAGGGAAGCACCTGCTGGTCCCACGACTGAATATGTGTCTAGACACTGCAGCCATTTGATCAAATGAGTCTATGGGTATTTAATGAAACCACAGAATCATGTCAGAATTCTGGGCTTTTACAATATTTGTGGATTTACACAGTTGTGAAATCTGTATGAGGTGACTACAGGAAGTAGTGCACACAAGGATAAACTATGGGAGTAAAGTTATCAGTGGCATAATGCACTTCTTTGCCACTTTTTTTAGCACATCTCAGCATGTCATCTCAATGTCGCCAATTTTATTGCTCACCCACTGCTTGGTAATTACACCACCCATCAAGACTAAGCCAAACTCTGGAATACAAATGCACAGTCTTGTAAAAACAGCTAAACAGGGCTACAAAGTCAACATCATCTTCTGTTCTAGACTTATTGTGTCTCTCTTATGTGTCTCAATGTTTTCTTCACGGAAAAGCGTAGGCTTTCTCAAATAATCCAGGTATCAGTGGAATTATAACCATGGAATATTCAAAAGCTGGACATTGCTAAAGAGCCCATCCTAAATCTAGTGGGAAGCAGGAGGGGAAAAAAAAGTCAGAAATGGAAATGGCAGCCATCTCTTCTCTGACTGACCATATGGTCCTGCTGGGTGGAGATGCCAAGCCCTCGTGGGTATCAGCAGCCCAAACAATTTCCATCTCTGATTTCGGACACAATTTATCCGGAAGCAGTTTCCTCCAGGGCAATGAAAAACCGCAGGGTTTTTTGAAGTGGGGTGTTTGATCCAAAGTAGTGTTGTCAGGGTACCAAAATTTCAGTATTCGGTACCGATACCAGTGAAAATCCACAGTTCTGGGTACCAATTTTGGTACCAAAGCAAAAAAAAAAAAAAAAATACACTTTATATGACTAAAAATAAAACCAATGCCATTCTTTATACTTATTTACAATTGTGTTTAAAGTTTTTCTACAAGTAATACAATTATAAAAAACAGTAAACAATTTTCACCCAAATTTGATTTGTCTTTTAATTAATGAAATTGAAACACATTTTATTTTTTTGGTAAATAAAGGGGATTTGCTATTAAAATGAAAACATGGAAGAAATATTGTGTGATTTATTTCTTTAAAAAATAAAGTTTTATACATTTTTTCAACAGTAGTAGCAGTATCACATACATTGTAATATTTCTAGCACAATGCCTTTATGTAAAAACAAACTTTTATTTTGCAACCCTCTACGCACACCTTGGCAATATAATCGCCACTGGCTGGTAAAATTTACTGATATACTAATTTACATTTCTCGCCCACTCTCTGTGCATGTGTGAGAAACAGCGATATCAGCAAAGCGACAGCGAGTCGTGCGCCTTCACAGAGTTTACAGTTTGGCATATACGGGTGCGCTGTGCGCCCTGAGATGAATTTAAAAGTACAGATCGCTTGATGGACAGTAAAACTCTGAAGCGCTCAGTCAGTGTTCAGTGAGTGAAAATGTGCTAATCGTATAATAGCCTTGAACACACACACTAGCAAGTAAAATCTAAGAATTTATTAGCCAATGGCTAACAATTCGGTTGTTAAGTGATGACGTAAGAAGCGCTGTTTCCGGGTCCAAGCCTCAACTCACTTAACTTGAGAATACGACCTCAGCAGCCGTTTATGAGAACTGTTTATTCATATTAATTGTTTAAGCTAAACGCTTACAAACTTACGGTATACACTACAGCCTCCGTGCTCACAGCGTCCCAAACACAAATAATTTTTATATATTTTTTTTATATTTATATTTTCATTGTCTGGCTATCTGGGACTTCGGTATGGAGTTAAAGGTTGAAATTATAACTTTTTTGCTAGTATTCTATCACATTGTGAGTTTATATTTGCACCTTTTGTTGTTTTCTCGTGGTAACTGATAGAGCGTTTGGACACGAAAGCGCTGCTACGTGACGTCAGACTTAACAAGCGAATAGACATAATTTAGTCGCCCAGAGTAAAATTTAGTCACATATGCAGGTAATTTACTCGCAATGTAGAGGGTTTTTTTGACGGGTCAGGGTGAATACCTTTAAATTGACACTGGTTTTACGTAAATGAAACGGTAAAATGCTTGTGAAGTGATGGTGATGTTGTTTATGTATTTATGTCCTCATTGAGACGGCAGATGCTGAAATTACTGCAAGCATCATGCGCTTAACATTTACAGATATTGGTCCATACGAAGATTTGATTTGATTTGTTTATGCTAACTTTGACAAATTCCGTGACTGTCGATGTTAAAATGTAAGTTTAATTTTCATGACTAGATTTTGAGATTCCACCCATGTTTTCTGCTTCGCGGAAATAATAGCGCTGTATGCGTCGAGAATCGGGATGACTAGGTAATCGGCACCACCGGTACTTAAAGAAACCTGGTACTGTGGCATTTTCCTTTTTTTAGTACAGACTTGGTACCGAAGTACAGGGTCTTTTGACAACACTAGTCCAAAGACCAAGCTGTCTCCCAATTGCCTCTTGAAAAAAGGCTCCAAATACAGGGCTTGTCTCTATCTTTCTCTTGCTCAATGTAGGGGAGCCATTGATAGGCGCCAGAGCAGATGGGGATTGACAGACTTCCTAGGCAGAAAGCTAATTGAAGGAGACTGGGGATGCCTTTGGCGGCACTCAAATGCCTGCAATGATGGGGAAATCAATGAAAGTGTCCAATGTACTACCTCCAACAAAATTCAAGGAACTTTTTGGAAATTTTTGCATAAGTGTTTTTTCTAGTTGTGGCCCCAGAAATAAAACCTAACCCAGACAGTCTCTCTGACATTTTCCTAATAGTTTCCTATATTCAGAAGTATGTAGCACAAGCAGACTATGTGATGCTGAATGGACCAACAGCAATTCCCTCCTTACCTCTTAAAACATTGTGCAATCACTCTAATCTACTCCAGGATTTCAATCCCCCACTCTTCATTATCTTTTAACAATCTACCGTAGTTTAGGTATCATGAAGTAACAATGAAGAATATTTATTTTAATGCACTACTGATCATTAATTCATGTACAAATGCACTCACCTTGAAATGTTACAAATAAAATAAGCAACATTAATTAAAGCTGTATGAGCACTGTTAATTGTTATTTAATTAAATCTAATGCATCAATTTACCTGTTTATAATTATGACAATTTTAGCCACAAAATATCACCTTTCTGCATATGTTTGACATATTTGCAATCTTAGAGTGCCATTTGCGATCTTTAAGTGAGAGAGAACATCTTTGCCCAATCATTCAAAAAATTAAAAATTAAAAAATGCTCCTCACTTCAGGCAAAATTATGAACTCCCTGTTTTGTGCACACTCTCAACAAGAACTCCAAAGTGATTCTTGTTGTTGGAAAGCATTGTATGAGAAGTAGCTGCAATGTTGGGAAAAATGAAAAATAAAAACTCTAGTGACACCACAGTGCCTCTGTAACCTTGAGCCATAATGATATCCACCTATAAATAACAGATTTCAGTACATCATCTATTTGCCATGTGTAAGTCAGTTACTGTCAGAAACTGTTACAGGTCAAACAACTGACTAGTCGTTGGCAATTGATGTGTTGTGTGACACAACAGCACAGCCAGCATAGCTTCCATTTTACAGATGGCGGAGACAGACGACCAAGAGCAGAACCTTCAGATCTAAAGTGGGAAAGGATGGCACAAGCTTGAATAAATGAATGAATGATGCATTTATATTGCCATGTGGCTTGAAAGTCCACCAAACAGATTCTTCAAGTTGTGTGACAGAACTATATCTGTGACTCATTTACATTTCATTTGCTGCAGATAGATACTGTGTGCCTGATCGCAGTGTCCAAGATCAAGGATTGAATTTTATTTTTTAATTTTTATACCATGGACCCAACATGTGATAAACAGTTATACATCTTTAACTTGGTTCGTGTCTTGCACTACATAAAAGGAGACCCACATTTATTTGGTAAGAAATTAGTTTTTTTTTAAACATAGGCTAAGCCTGAGGCACATTTCAGCCAGATGCTCAAGAGACTGTGATGAGAAAGTACTTATATTTTTATGATTTTTTAAAGTATTTTTAAAAACTCTTGGGGGTGTCTTCTACTATGAATGCTGAAGAAATTCAACATCCATAGGGTGGCACAGTGTTGATCATGACTTGTTTCTCCCCTAGCCTTTTGATGTCAGATAGGTTGTCAAACCATTGATAGCTGCCTCTTGATTTCAGGCAGATAAAATGCATCTGAATTGTAAATTAAACAAAGGAAAACTCAATGACGCACACAAAATGAGTCACATACGTAGGACACTAAGCAAATATGATACAAAATTCATCGGCTGGAAGAAGGAGAGGTTGCCGGACAAAATTTTTACCACTATTGTGTGTTTGCATTGCCATGACGACCAGAACTGGCAGAGCCAACACTATTGTTTTGAGATTATTTGGCCTACATTGTAATGCGTATGTTTTTCTGCCATTCTGATCTATTTATATTGCTCTTATTAATCTCTATTTTCTTGTTGACTCAAGTACATACAGATACATCTAATCTTACACAGCTTCTTGTTTTAATACCTTAATAATTGGCATTAAATATTCTCTAAAAAAAAAAATTCCCCCCTAAAGTTGTGTGTTGTACCTAAGCTAAAGCTAATTAAAGAAAGAAAATATTTACTTTCTCTCAAGTTGACAGTGCAATCTTTTTTTCTGCCCACAATAAAGATGAACAAACTTGAAGATAACTATGACAACAATCTTTTCGTTATCTTTCTCTCAAATTTCCATCCAGTGCTTCCTTTGCGGACCCACTTTGAAAACTCAAATTGTGACCATTTACACATGCAAGCATACACAAGACATAAAGCTCACAAAATACGACTTCCTCATAAAGCACAAGTCCTTGTTGCCTCTTTTTTCCTCCTCTCGAAAAATATCATCTCACTCTGAGAGCAAGGGAGAGTAGTGGGTGGTTTGGGTAGCATCTGACTTATCTGACACAGCCAGAGATAGCCCGAAGGGTGCTATGCTAAAGAGGCATATCCAAAAATTGGTGCTTGAATCAAGCAATGCAGTGGGAGGTGATAGCACCCTCGCTTTAAACTAAAACAAAGCTTACCTATTTAGGAAGAAAACACCTCAGCGCAGGTCTTATTTGGGAACACGGTACGGCAAGAGTGCAAACAACAGTGATTATGTGCGAAAGAATGCAAGATGAAAATCAAACAGAGAGCATCTTGTATGGCCCCATGAGGAAACAGAGATGTAGGAGCTAGCATGCAGGGGTACCTCTATGATAGAGGAGGGGTGTGTTAGTTTCACAGATGGAAAGAGTGGTGGATTCTTGTCTTGAGGATGTGAGGGGCATAGGCAAAGTAAATCATAAGTGGATCATTTCATTTGGGACACAGACGCCCAAATCCCAGGCACCAGTGTTGAAAAGAGTGTTTACCACTCTGCCTCTCCTCGATGGAGGTATTAAGGAGCCCCACTTTATAAAATAGGCCATCTGTACAGTGCCAGACACTTCACTAAAAAAGAGCCAGAGCCAGTTTAGATCACCACCAATCTAAAAATTCACATCTGAAGATTCTCTGCTTTTCAGAGGTGCAGCAAAAATAATCACCTAGTACATTTTGCATGAAAACACTAGAGGGGGTTCTAGAGAGGCTCAATGGTATGTGTATTGTTCCTCAATTAATGACTGCTGTGGTACCCTTGAGCAAGGCACTTAACAACTATAAGTTCCAGGTGTGCTGCAATATAGATAAAATGATGCTTCGGCACTCAAGTTGCATCCAAAAGCTTAGGCAGCTGACTTTTTGCCTCATTGTCCTGGCAATGCAGGCAGTTGCGTTAGTGTATGAAGTTTCCTTACAAAACTAGATTTCTGACAGCATAATAGTTTAATGATCTACAACTGATCAGAGAGAGCTTTGATGATAACTTAGTGAATAATTATTAATTAATTGTAAAATAAAGTTGGTCAGAAACATACATTTGCAAACAAACTAACCACCAATCACAATTTTCAGATGCCATATTTCTTATTAGCTCAACTGGCATGGAATGGAATGCACAAGATGGTGGGACATCAAGGGTAGGGAAGGATACAGCCTCCGAAGGCAGTATTTTTCAGCTTCCGGATGCAGCCAAAGTGTTAACATTTTGTAAGTAGTATCCTGGTTTCAGTATTAAAATTTAGAGACATCACCCTAAATATAATGAAGATGTTAAAAGCTAGGCCTTCTCGAGAAAATAATGGTTTAGAGCGCAACAGCTAATGAAAATAAAATTCTAAATTGCATCGGGGGCCAAAGGATTGCAAGTGCCAGCGAAACTGTACATCAGCTTGGCACTATACTTTGAATAGTTCACAATGAGACCCGTGAGACCTTCAAGACACTGAGCCCCAGTCACAGGGAATAGTCATTACCTGCAAAACCACACTTGGTTATTTCACCCTTCTGACAGGAGGCAGGCTTTAGTCCCAGGGCCCAGGTAAGTGCATGCTCCCAAAAGGCCTTGGCGGCAGACAAGACATCGCAGACATTGAAATGATGCATGAAGGATTATATGGCCGCCAAACAACACTTCCAGTGATGGGTTAGACATGTCATCCTCCCACTCTGTCCAGTGACAATGTTTTTTGACCTCATTGCCACTGAGATTGCTCTATGAGCACTTCTCTCGACAACAAAGCTGCCCTAGTTTTTCTCAGAATAAGCATTCCTCATGAACTTCTCTTGCAAGTATCTTTCCTAAGAAATGCACAAGATGAACCCCAAAGGCCAATTAAAATTGTAGATGTCATTGCACCTGGTACAACCTAGAGGTGAACCAATAATTGTTTTTGCTGATTAATTTGTACTGATAAAAGCTTATAAAACTCTCAGATATTGGCAAAAATAAATAAAATAAAATAAAAGCTGATAGTGTTTTTTTATTCTGTTAGTAAAAAATGAAATGCAGTTAAACAATGACATAAGGGTTTTGTGTGTCTTAACATGTCTTCATTGAAATCATATTGATATATTTGTTCTCACTCTACTGCATGTTTTTACTATTTTAAACGATTAATCAGAGTTAAAAAAAACTGAACAGGAACATTATTATGGAGTATATAGACATATGCCCTGAAAGCACATACATTGCATCTAGAACTTGATATAAAATGATGCAATACATAATACGATACGATATACAGAGAAAAAAAAAAAGTATAAATATGATACCAATTCAAATCTATAATAGTCGATGAATTACTGTTCACATGTGTTAAACAACAATATTTACTTTACAGTGTTAATATTATATGTGACCCCATGTAATTTTTTTTATTTTATTTACATTTATACATAATTTGAAAGCTTATAAATAAGCTTTCCATTGATGTATGGTTTATTAAGATCTGACAATATTTGGCCGAGATAGAACTCTATGAAAGAAAAAGAAAAAGAAATACTGAAAAAATCATTTGAAATTGTCCAAATTCATTCTTAGCAATGCATATTAATACTCAAAAATAAATGTTTTATATTTTTGCGGTAGGAAATGTACAAAATATCTTTATGGAACATGATCTTTACTTAATATCCTTATAATTTTTGGCATAAAAGAAAAATCTATAATTTTGACGGTAACACTTTAGAATAAGGTTCCATTAGTTAATGTTAGTTAACTACTTTCGTTAACATGAACTAAGCAAGAACAATCCTTCTACAGCATTTATAAGTCTTAGTTCATGTTAATTTCAACATTTACTAATGCATTATTTAAATCAAAAGTTGTGCTTGTTAACATTAGTTAATGCACTGTGAATTACCATGAACTAACAATGAATAACTGTATTTTCATTAACTAACATTAACGAAGATGAATAAATACAGTAATAAATGTATTATTCATTGTTTGTTCATGTTAATTAATACATTAACTAACATTAACTAATGGAACCTTATTCTAAAGTGTTACCATTTTGACTATAAACTACATAATTTAAAATAAGATTATTATTTTTTTAATTACACTTTAATTATGAGCATTTCTAATATTCAATATAGGATGAAGTTCCTGCAAAAAACTGAATACTCACAAATATATCCCCTTGTCAAGCTGTCCGTCAAAAACCTTTCTAACCTTTGGGGTATGAATTTCTAAAACATGACTTAAAAGGTCAATTCCCACATCACCTCTCCTTCCACAATGAAGGCTCTACCATCCTTGTTTCATTTCCTCAACCTTCCTGAATCTGCCCTCTCTAAAGATAAAACAGAACAGCTCACGATAAACGAACAAAAGAGAAATGTGGCGACTGCCCTGGTCGTGACGGAGATGAGAAGACCTTGATACGCAACTAGACCTTCTTAAAAAGAGAAGGGGAAAAAGAAAGCCAATAGAGACAATTATCACACAGTGGGGCATTGGCTGCAAAAGTAGATGGGTTCTGCTTCATATAATTATCATCATCTATTAGAACTTATTTTTCAATTGTCCCACAGCTGGTAGGCTAAAGGTCTTAAACGACTGCTCCTCAAAAGAAAGTTATAATACCGGTTTGGAATGACATGAAGGCGAGTAAAAGATGACACGATTTACATTTTTGGGGTGAACTATCCATCCAAGCACAATGAAACTCTGCCTGACAAAAGACAGAACTGCCATTTAAGCTGACAACACCCTTTCTTTACGTACGTATGCACTATCTAGAGCCTTGACATTTGAGGTTCTGCTAATTCTACCCTTGCGTTGCCCCACTATAATCTTAATCAGCGCTATTCTTCCGCTCAAAACTGAGCTTCTGAACAAAAAACATGCTTTAGCCCACCATGCACCATGTACTCGAGAGGTGAGAGCCTCATGTGTGCCTACTGGGCCAAATGCCTGCTCAAGCCATGACATGATCCTAATCGACATGAGCACACGGGAGGCCTCCAGCCCAGTGCCGGGGGCCAGACACGGAACACAATGACCAGCTCTCCCATTCTGGCATCTCCGAGCACCTTACAAACAATGCCCGGTCAGGAAAACAAGCCCTCGATATCAGTCCACAGCTGTGCATTTGTCTCTCTCTCTCCATCTGTCAGAGACACACCACGCAGGCTTATACACCTACGCCATCGCCTCTTCTGCCCTCCTCGACGGAAAGAGCTTGTTTATCACACCGAAGCATATTGCCGATGTCCTCGCAAGGCGAAGGGAGAGAGAAAGAGACAGGAAGATAGAGAGACGGACACAAGAAAAGGGAACGAAAGAAAAACAGAACAAATAGAGGTTGTGAAAAAGATGTATGGAGTGAACGCATTGGAAAGCACATAATGGAGGGGACAGAGGCTAATTGAGGAAGGCTGGATTAATTAGGCTTTCAGTCTGCCTGCCTCTCATTTTCCCACTGTGTTTCCTGCCAGAGCCACACCCTCCATCCCCTCATAAAATACGACACATTGTTGTTGGATGGATTTTAAAGATCTAGCTTTTGGAGTGTAGATAGGTCTGTAATTTCCAGTGGGAATGTAACTTGTTTCGCTGTGTAGGCAAATACAAGGTAAGGTTGGGTGGAATGATGGTATATAATGTGTGAGGTGTGAAATGTGATAAACGCACTTCATCGCTTATACTACAAACTATTCACAACATAATTAAAAACCTGACGCCGCATCTGAGCCAGCAGGTTTAGTGTATCGCTCCATGAGCCATTTTTTTTTTTTTTATATATATATATATATATATATAGTATTTTATATAGAAATAAATAATTCAATATGAAATACCTTAATAACTAAAACCATTAAAGTTCAGTAAAGTATGAAAAATGTACATTCATTTTCAGATTTGCTAAAATTTTGATTTAACAGGGCTAAAGATAAATCTTATACCAAATACAAAAACAGAGAAAATTGATATATCCAACTGAATATCTAATATTGATATACAAATATATAATTAACCAATTAGGCACAAATTCACAGCATCATTCATTCAAGTATTTCATCAATATACACACAAAATCACTGCTCTATAAAATGTCTCAAACCATGATCCAATCTAAAAAATAAAATAATAATAATAAAATAATATAAAATTAAATAATGACAAGACAACAAAAGTTGCAGCGATTATAAATATATTTTATTCTTTGGGATTAAACTTACTGTAAACTTACAGTACAGAGCCAATTAAATACAGACACTGCATAGCTAATAGCTTAAAGATCTTTCAACTGTTGACATTAACTATGAATCAGCAAAGTGTACTAAAGTCTGTTTTTCATAACACTGCATTACAAGAGGCCATCTGGGACATAAAACAACCCTTTTTCTCAAAATCCCAAATGCACCCCACCCTAAACACCTTAAAAAAAACACTCTCTTTTCCTAATGGCACTGTTTTCATGAGGGGCCACTTTTGCAGCGAGAGTCCTCATTGGTTCTGTTCCTCCTCCCGGCTCTATGGAGCAAATGATGAGGACTATTCAGCCCTGTTCACAAAAATTACAGGCACTGATGGGCATAAATATTTATCAGGAGCCAAAGCTTTTACAAGCTGAAGATACTGGGGCAAAAATCAGAAGGGTAGGAGAAAAAGTACAGCTAGCCGTTACATGATGATTGACGTCAAGTCTTGCTTTCAGAAAGTAATTTTGCAGGGGGAGGCTGGAATGCCCTTGTGCCAGGCTGTGGGCTCAAGTTTATGGTAATCCTAATAAATTATAATGTACTCTGCAGACATTAAAAAGCATGATTGGTGCTTAATAAAATGTGCTCTGACTCACAGGTCACAGTGAGGCGGATGCGTTCTTCTAGATTCTTTCTCATCACATCTCTCATTTATTTTACTCTCATTTAGTTTATTGCCTTTTTCTGCTAGACACATCCAGCAATGTTCATTTGCAATAGGAAAGAGTGGGGTAAGCTGTGGCACTTTATATTTAAACTGTCCTCTAGTCAAAGAGATGCTAATAATGCTCCTGATTGTATTTCAGGATGTGTGCTATCAACTGAAATCAGAAGAACGCATCTATAATAGAAACAGATACAGAAATCTGACTTCTTAAAAAAGTGGTCCAGTGACAACCTCAAATAAAAATAATAAGAGAGATTAAAAATAATAATAATAATAATTAATAAATAAAAGTAAAATATAAAAATGGACTGTGATGAGTGGGGTGGGGCCAAGAGCCGTGGGAATGGAGCGAGCCCGGTGGAGTAATTAAAATTGAGCGACACCTACAGTGCACCACTCACCGGTCTCAAGTCCCACAGAGGAGTTCCAGAAAGATAAAAGGAAGAGTAACGACAGTGAAGAACGAGAAAGGACCAGGCCTGAATTTTATTTTGTGTTTTGGTTCTGTTTGTGAGCGATCGTCCGTGAGGGGATGTCGCGCTGTTTTGTGTTTATTTTGTTTTTAAAGTTTTATTTGAATGTTTACCATTTCCCACCTCATTCTTCCTGACCTATGAACCAGTCATGTTACATGTACTTTGATAATTATATTTATAAATTCACCTTTTTTTCCCCTCATGATTACAAACAGCTCTTTATGTTATACCCTTTTCAAATATATGATCACTACTGACACACCATTTAGGTGATCATTATTTCTTTTCTTTTTTTTTCTTTCTTTTTTTTTTTAAATTGATATTTTATGTCTTTAATGGGAAAAGCCAGTAGAGAGTGGACAGGAAACCTTTTGTTGCAGATGGGGAGAGGGATCGGCAAAGGACATTGAGGCAGGGTTTGAACCTTGGTCACAGTACTAACCACAAGGATATCATTGCTGACTTTTGTTTGTCACGTTTAATGCTGAACTGAAAAACAACATTTTTGTTCTTGACTCGGTTTACTGAAAAAAATAAAATAAGTTTTCCTTTTTGATCAATGAGCACAATGAACTTAAATATAAGTGCATTTGTGTCTACATCACCTTCCCCTTTCTAGTTTAATACAGTTTTCTAGTTTTTAATTAATGCGCCCATTCTGAACTGCTAGCCAGAATTGTGATCAAAACATTAATCTCCAGAAGGCACTTTTGTCTGTTTGGGGGGATTAGTCCATTTTCATTATTTTCTGGGGTCAAAGGTACTGTTCAAAACCAATTTGTTAACTAAAATTTGTTGAGTCTAATGATGATTAATGCCCTTGTTGTATGCATTCCACTTTTACATGAGGCAAAGTTCTGTTTCTTTTTTTCAACAAAAGCAATTAGTGCAATTTTAAATCCACGAAACACATCGCAGGCTGACAGGTTAAGCTTTTAATGCAAATGTGACAGCAACATAATGTACAATATGACAAAATGTGATGGTACTGGCCTAATTGCTCACAACTAAAAATAATTAATATTGAATGAGGTGGCTTCAAAAGCATGCTTGGTTTCAGAGCCTCCATGACTAACACATATACACACGATAACCCCAATGGGCCTGGCCGTATGCTGCCCTCATTCCTGCACTTATGTGAGTATTTTATGTTTTATGAGAACATGTAATGAGGTATAAGTCACAGTGTAAAGATAACTGATGCGTTTTGTGACATCTTCCAACAACTTAGGGCTGGACCAGAATAGTCGATTATTTGAATATTCGTTCGGTGGGTTGGTATTTATATATAAACCTAGCTGCTTTTATCCACCATGTTAATCAGTAATTTTACACATGATCAAAAGCGTGCACTTAATTTGCTTGGAAAAAAATGTGCTAATACGACAGTCATAAAAAAAACTTACAGTAGCCCAGCCTAATAATAATTTGTCTATATTAAAAGTATTGCTCTTAAGAGACCTGTGTGTTTTGTATCAGTCGTGCAGTGTCCGTTCTCAGAGCATATAAGCCCTTCCCGCATGAGGCACGTCGCTTCTGCCTCATGCTGTTCTGTAGTTTATTAAAGGTTTATTAATTCTGAACATGTTGTGTGTCCATATTGCACCAAAATGCAACACTGAACTCCATTAGGTCCGCAGCAACACACACACCATGGGTGAAGTCAATTGGATGAATGGTTCTCAACATAATAAAATGCAAACAGACAGATAGACACACAGATATTTCTGCCTTTATTAGAGAGAATAATATGTTCAGTCCCCTCCCTCCAAATCTACAGAAGCTTTGAAGCTCAAAAAATGGTATTCAGACCATAAAAACTACCATAAAAAATATTGGAATTGCAAGACTATTGCAACCTATTGTCAAACTGTGTGTGTTTTTAGCACATTTGTGTAATTTTTATGTAAATTTTATTAATCAAAATTACTTAATCACGACTACCATAGCATGGAAAACAACTGTACAGTTCCAATCTGCTATAGCATGATGACTGTTCAGTAAAAGAAAGTTCATCACCAATGGATTGAAGGTGCACTTCATTCACAGTTGAGTTAAGTTCTGATGATAAAGACCCTAGGTTGATCTAAATCGATTAGTGTAGGTGTAGCAAGACCTTATAATAAGATCTTGGCATTATATTTTACAATGAAAGATTGGCAAATCACATGTCAGGTTAACAGAGAAACACTTTCAAGGAGAGGTCAGAGGACAGTCCTTCTTGGCTGTTTCTCACACACCTTTATGCCGTTTGTGATTCGACAAGAAGAGATGTAAGGCATGAGGAGAACACTGGTTTTCAAGACAGGAGCAATCTGAACTGTGTGTTTGAATCTAGTCTTTTGGCTTGATGTGAAAAGTCCGTAAATCAGGTGCGCGTGTGGAATACCAAATCACAGGAGAGAGAATAGAACTCATCAATCATAGGTGACGTGCGCTTTGCTGCACGGGAGGGAAGCCAAACCACTTTAGTGTTGATGCAGCAATGCTGTGGTATGGAAGTCACAGTGGAAAAAAACAAGGCAAACAATTCAGAATTATAGACTATTAATGGAAAACATTATGAAAACAGGTCAAATAAGTGCACTTGATGTGAGGCCTTTTGATGATTTTGGACTTGACAGGTTCATCCTAAACTTTAGGTAATAGTAAGCAAGGTCTGAGCAAATAATTGCATATTAAAGTTGCTTCACAAAAAAAGAAGACTTTTTTACTATAGTATAATGAGAAATTATAAAATACTTTGGAATAACCATTAATGGACAAATATATTTTACTGCCAGACGGTGAAGTTACATTATCTGCCAGCAAGGGCTTATGAGGTCAGGCTAACAAACCAAACTCAACCCTTTGGTAAAGCAATAGGTGAACTCTGTGAGACAAATTGTTTTCTTCTTTCAGTTGTTCTTTTTGTACTGACTAGAGCAATCATCACAATGGCAAAAGGGACACATTCTGTGCAAGAGACTTGGGGATTTACGCGTAATAATGAAACAAGTTTTATTTTCCGTGAATTGGGGAATTCACAAGAGAAAAACATGCCAATCTGCTGGACTCTGATGTGCACCTCTGATATCTCAAAAGTTGCTTTGAGGACACAGATTAGAGAAGGGTCAGGGGCCCATGTGCAGAGGTCATCATCGCTGTCAGGATGTCATTCTTTGTGATCCCTTTGCATTCTGACCCACCTTTTTAGTCTTCTCTTCCTGTGACCTGATTTGGCCTTTTGTTTACCTGTCTAGCATCATGCCAATTGGCCTGCTAACATGTCTTCCTGATTTTCTTATTTCACTCAGGTCTATCTTGCTTGCCACCAGCATACACACCCAATAATCGCTCTGCCAGAAGCCGTGTCTGCCTCTAATGACACCTTACTGCACCACTGACAGGTTTCTTAGCCCAAAGGAGTAAAGGTAGCCCCTAACCCCTGGGAAAAGCATGAACATATGTAAATATAGCCAAGTATACAAACCACACACAAAACCAGCTCCTTAAAAAGTGGCAATTGACCCCAGCTGTCAACACATGCTTGTCATAGGAGTCCTGAGTGACACACTGAGAAAAATTTTTTTTTGTAAATTGGAACTACAGAATATGTAGAAAGATGTTTCAAGGGGGAAGGATGAATGTGAAGCAAAGATAAGAGTCTAAAAACACAGGTATGCAGTCATAGACATAGAAGAAGTGAAAAAAGAGCCCTTGGAAGATAAAGTGGGGGTGTTATTAAAGACATTCTCATAGCCCCAGGAAGATCACGAGGAAAATAAAAAAAAGAAAATATAAAAAAATTGTAGTGTTTTTCACATTAACTGAGCAAGGATCAAATGGTGCTAAAAAGCACCAATGAGTGTATAGGAGTCAGGATTAGAAGAATGGTTAGGATGTTTTTTTTTTAATTAACCAGATGTGTTTAAAGTTCCCCATGGACAAAACAATTTCATTTTGGTTTTGGGAGTATTGATTGTGCATATGTTAAAGAGGACAAATAAATAATTGTGACACAGCAGCTTACTGACAAAGTGTGTTATCCTGTGATTACTGCAACTAAAATGTTCAAAGAATCATAAAAATCTATTTGAGATAAAAGAAAAAGCAAGAGCCTGCAATGACAGATCATATTAAATGATCCTTAATATTCTATTACCTTCAAGTAGATGCCTCACAGACAGAAGAAGGTATTGCAGGTAGACTTGTTAATGCAAAAATTCAATGTGAAATACCACAGCCTAAATTACAACTGCTCCTAAAAGAAAAAAATCAACTGAATTAACATGACTTGTCAAATACACACAAAAAATGTGTGGTGGGCCGCATTGGCGTAGCCAGGGGAGGGGCCATGGGGGCACTGGCCCCTCATTGAAAACTGATTGGCCCCCCAGTGTGCCCCCACCCTTTTACTTGTCTGTCACTCACAAATTCAAATCTTTCAGTTTAGTAAATAACTCATGATTGTGTCGCGATGCTTCTCAACGAGGACCAAGAATAGCGAGCTGCTGTTTTCCAACAAAAAAAAAGCACACGATAAGTTGATCTATTTTATATAGCTTATGTTTTTCGATTAGCCAGTTGTTGCAGTGCAAGAAGTGTTTGGTACTAAGGTTAACGTCTTTCAGGTTCGATGACGATGTTATCTCCTAGAGCAGACCAAATGCTAATAATTATATTTACTATGCTCCTCTGATGCTGAATGTAAAAGGGTTTTACTCACTGATCTATATCAGTGGTTTTACTGCGTTACGATTTACTTTTTTTTCGGCCGAACGCACCGATATAGGCAACAACGCAATTTAAAGCAATGGTTTAAAAAAGTATAATTGCAATTCTAATAAAGTCATTATTGAATCATGCAGTCGATTAGCGACTCTTTTTCACTTAAGTGAGGTGACGAAACAAATCGTATGATGTTTATCTAACGCCCCACACTTGAGACTTTTTTTTACAGTCTATGGGTGAGACACATGCAAAAACATCGTTTTTTTTACTGGTCAATTTTGAGATTTGGGGCTGTTTGTCTTCAATAACATGTCTTCTTTCAGACTTTTGGAAAAAAAAAGTCCAAAATACACATATAGGTCTTTATTTTACTACATCTTTAGTCTATTTGCGTCTGTAGATTTCTCATAAATTCAGTTGGTGTTTTAAATCACCATGGTGCTCCGCGATTGCTGTCTGCACCCTGGAAATCTCTCTCTCTCTAAAATGAATTGTATATAATTTCTATAACTTGATGTTTACTTGCTATACAATATATTGTAGTTTTCTTGAATTTTGTCAAAGTAAATAAAATGAATCTCAAATTCGGCGTGTACTGTGTTTTCACAGAAGTTATTGACAAAACGTCATTTGATGACACCCAGAAACATTCTCAAATAAAAAACAAGTGAGCTTTGAACAAGTAGCTATCTAACAAAGTATGGATATATGATATTTTTAAATCAATATGCTAAAGATTAATTAGCCTTGACATAAGTAGATTTTGTTTATTTATCAATGCAAATTTACTGCAACTGCTGCTATGCAAATTGAATGGGATGTGGATAATAAACAAAAACAATTTATTATATTAAATTTATGCCCCACAGTTGAAAAAATCCTAGAATCGCCCCTGGTGGGCCGTTATCTCCGTTAACGTGCTGGGTTAACGCGAGACTCTTATCGGGCGATAAAAAAAATATCGCCGTTAATCTATTCTCAAAGTTGGGTTGGGAGCTGGGTCTATACTAAGCAAGCTATGATGACTTTCACCTTGATATTTCATATAACCGACTGGCTGAGACCAGCCTAACGGACAGCGACACTGAACCGAGCTCTCTTCTGCGAAGCTCTCCTCAAAGTCCCTCCTGCACCGGAACGAACAAATACAAATCGCAGTTTGAAACAAACAACAAGATGTGAAAGAGCCCGATTCAGTACTCGCTGTGTTCTGGTGTTCAGGGCTCACGCAGAGAAAGGCGTCTCGAGACGCTAAAAACAAGCGTTTTCAAGTGTTTTGATCAAAACACTTGAACATCGAATTTGCTTATTTTTGCTCTAGTGCCGACAAATACATACGAAATATGTCAAAATATCCACTTTGGAAATTATGCTTTAAAAAACTGTCCGTTATTTCTTAAGTGAAAGTAAACAGTTGAGGAAAAAAATGGGATGTGTATTATATTGGATGCGTTCATCTTCTCTTAAAGTGACCGCGCCTAATTTAGCGACTGGCTGCTGTAATGCTAATCCAAGAAAATGAAAATGAAAATCACTCACTGCTCTTGACTACTTTGTAGTTTTAACAGTCAAACCATAAATTATTCAAATTCGAATGAGCCATTTTAATCTAGATTAATTTCAAGATCACAGTGAGATTAATCTAGATTAAAAAAAATAATCTATGCCCACCTCTACTAAAAATCAATATATAATTGTAAATTAACACCACATCCAAAGTTAAACAGACGACATACTGTGCCAAAAACACTTGCTAAAATAACCCTGCCAAAAACATGTCCCTCCCATGCATACACTTTTATCCAACAAAAATCTCCCAAATGTGGCATCGAAACAGCACAAGAACAGAAAGAATTTCTTAAAAACTGTTAAAAAACTGACTTCTCTTCTCACCAATATCAATGGACTATAAGTTGTGTGGAGTCTTACCTCACATTCTCTGGAGCCAGAGATGGTGTAGGTGCATGGTCCAGTCCCATTGACCAGCACATCCGTACCCTCTGTGTTATTAGGTTTGTAGTCCACATAGTACTCCTGCAATGGTGTGCTAAGTGTGCGCTCTGTCTCCCGTGATTTTTTCCGACGTTTGTGAGCAGCAGCCGAGTTTTCTTGTAGCTGCTTAACACTGCTTGGATAGCGCTTCCATGAGACATAAATTACCAGGAGGATCATGGCAACTGACAGGAAGAGGGCAACACTTCCTGCAACTATCTTGTGGAAAGACACCGGTTCGAAGTCTTGCTCAGGTGGTGGGACAGCAGGCTGAGAAGGTGCTGAAGACGGGGTGCCTTCCAAGGACGTCCCCTGGCTCCTTCTGCTGTCTCCAGATTTGATGGTTGGGATAAAAGAGCTGGCAGGGGTCTGGGCAAAGGCGACAAAAGAGGTAGAGGGAATAATTACAGTTGATGGTGTAGCAGGGGAACCCCTGCAAACTCCACTGGCGTCAACTGCATCCATAACCTTCTCCCCTTGAGCTTCTTTGGGTAATGCACAAATCATATTAATTTCTTTGTTTCCACGGAAGGTTCTCAGCCAGGCCACCAGTGGACACACAACTGGTCCACAGTCCCACATGTTTCCTGCCAGACTAATTGCAGTCAGAGAGGTCCAAGCATCCACAGCTTCTTGAGAAACATTGACAAGCTTGTTTGAATCCAAGTTAAGCATCTGCAGATTTGGCATGGCCTGGAACACGTCTGCATCTATCTCCTGCAGGTCATTTCCTGAAAGGTCTAGCTTCTGCAATGACGTCCATGTCCATGTGAGGCCTTCACTCATGGTCCTAATGCGGTTCCACTGTAGGTAAAGAGCACGTAAGTTATAGAATCGTGGAAAGTTGAAAAAGTTGATTTTAGAGAACTGGTTATGCTCTATATGCAGCTCAGTTAGCTTCATCAGGCCAGACATTGAATTGCGAGTGATGCTCCGCAGACGGTTGTAGCCAAGGTCAAGGAATTCAAGATTACGGCAGTCTTGAAAAAGGCGAGAGGGAAGATTCTTAAGGGAGTTGGAGCGCATGTGCAAGCTGAGTAGCTTTCGCAGTCCCTGGAACTGCCCTGGTTTTAGAGCTTGTAGCTTGTTATAGGAAAGGTCCAGGTTCCTCAAGTTTGGTACCAGGTGAAATGTGGTGTTATGCAGCAGTGTGATCTTGTTGGAGCTCAATATTAGCTCTTTGAGCCTCCGTATCCCTTGAAAAGCATGTGTATCCACATTTGCAATGTAGTTGTGGTCGAGGTACAGCCAAATGAGCTGGTTGAGGCCAACAAATTGGCCAGCCTTCAGGCTTGCTAAGCTGTTATACCGCAGGGACAGGCCTTGACAGCCGCCTGAGAGGTTCTTGGGAACATCACGGAATGCGCTAGACTCACAGTATACAATTTTGCCATCGCATCGACAACTCCGAGGGCAAGGACGCTCACCAGAGCAAGGGGTGGCAGACAGCCATGCCTGCATTAGCAGTGGCACCATGAACCAGCGGTGCCTCATGGCAAAGCCTAAAATGTACAGAGAAAGAGAAAAAAAAAGAAAAACAGTCAAGAAATGACTTACTTCCTGATATTACTAATACACAAATTAAAAGCATGCTATCTAAAGCATGTTACTTAAAAGGGAATTTATTCAATTGTATTTAACACAATACACAACTTGTAATTAATGTGTACATACAGTATTTGACACAATACTGGGCAAAAGTAAGTCAAAAAGCAAGAAAGTTTGAAACACACACAGCAATTCCCTTCCTGACAGATTATCTCACTTTTCTGGCGCAAATCCAATCGTGATCCTTTTAGGACGCTGTGATGCATTGCGATGTTTGAATTTTGAAATATGCAATATGATGTGCATCATTTTGTGAGGTAGTTGACAATATAATTGTTGAGCAGTTTCAAATCAGAGATTAAGACATCTAATGAGAGAAGAAATATTGTAATTGTTCTGTGATTATAAACCCTTGAAATGTTATATTTATACAGCAGTATGATACCACACAGGAAGCAATTAACAGTGGTGATTGTGCAAATCAATCCAGTAATGCCATGTTGTTTAATTTTTCTCTCTAGCAATGACAAACATGCTATCAGAGCAAGCCAGTCTTTCAATAAGCTTGGACATGAGCCCAATATAGTATGAAAGGAAATGTCCTGAGAGATATGCCTCGGCCATCCTATTAGTCCCTAATTATAATCTAAATGATTGTCAGTCAACCAAATCAGTTATTTTTGCTTGGCTGTTCAGTGACTCTGCTACCAAACCTTTGTCCATCTTTCCTTAATACACATTGGAAAGCATGGGTGCTGTTTTTGTCAAATTAAATGGGGGAGGTGGGGGGATGAAGTGAAGCATTATATCAGCAGTGAGTTCCCGACTAAACATTGGCTCAAGAAGTTAGAGGTCTGGGTAAAATACACATTCTTTATGTGAAGGTCTTGGCCAAAGCCTGGACATTTTAATGGTATTTCATCATTTGTGCTGTGTCTTTCTGGCCTTTATATTGTACCTACAGTATGCTGTGTTGTAAGACACAAATTTAATTAATTCAATTAAATCCTATTTGCATAAACTTTTACAAAGCTTCCTAGAAATTACATTCTGAAATGAAGTTCCTAAGGCAATTTATGTCTGTATGAGATGAAGAATGTGACTATGACACAATAATTGCCATAAGAATTCATGAAAGTGATTATGAAATATCAAAACATCCATTTAGCTTGAAAGCAAAATTACTGCAGACCCATCCAAACCTTTTAGAACCATACGCACGGAATAGAGCAGTTTAAATGAATCAGTGCTATGTTACAGTAATTCTGCCAGATGTTGTCTAAGGTTGAAGAGGAGAAAATATTGATAAGGTACTCTATTTAATGACATTTAATGGTTTATCAGGATCAAACATTTGAATGGTCATTTACTTTATTAATGCACCTCTGGTTCGTGATTATAATACACTGTGGCTTTAAAAAATGCACTTACCTTTGCACTTAAAAATTAAATCACTGAATCACAACACAAAATATAAAATCCTCTTTTAAATAAATTATGCTAGATCTCAGAATTAACCACACTTTTCTTGTCCAAACTCATCAGCTGTTTTAAAGTCATTGCAAAAATGGCTAAGTTGTTAAGACAGTTATTTAGATATTTTCTGGTAAATTTGGAAAAGCTTATCTATTTTTAGCATATCAGGGGCTAATGACTGTGATTAACAAAAATCACAAAAACAAAGGAAAGAGGTTGTGGTGCAATAAAGTAATTACATCACTGGCTCCCATTCATACTAACCAGACAATCAGACTGTATCGACTGTATATTTGTTAATGAAATGATGCTGATATAGTTAATGATCCAAGCAAAGTCTAATAAAAATTAATTTGTAGAAAACTTGCACTTGCACTTTTATTATTTAATATGCAACTACATTTTTTCCTCTGATGGTAAAACTGATTTTGTCTCTGCTCAGGCCTACATACCCTTTACAGAGATGCTCCAAAAAATTTTCCAGGCTTGTTATTTTATGTTTGCTGTCAAGATCTCCCAATACAGTGCTGCAAAGCTGCAATATAGCTCATAATTTTATGAGCCGTGGAAGGCCATCTTGCTGCACATCACTAACGAATAACAATCAGAGCAGGTCACATATCTGTCAAATAGCCCCTGTAAAATGATTGGAACCATATCTATAAGTATTCTAATGTGGCTGTGAGAAGGTCTGCGGCTTAGTTAATCACAGTGCTTGGTTAAATAATGAGTCTAGAAGTTAGGAGAAATATGTAAGAAATAAAACTAATATGCATCCTTTAATAACTAAACACAGATTAACATCTAAAGTCACAGACACTAATGTAACGCATATTGATTGTGTCCTCTTTGTTTTCTGTCAATAATAAAATCTCTGTGGCTTCGCCTTCCTTTGATGATGAAGAAATAACTCAGTTGCTCAAACAAGCTAATTATGCAAACTGAACAACAATTCATTGAGCGTTGCAGGCATTGTATGCACACTTACATTGCAGAAAATGTGCACACATACCACAATGCATTCATGATGTGCACCTTTTCCAGCATCACATGCAAGTCTGACATCTACAAAATAAAATCTGTGTGCGATCTCCACACTATCAATAATGCACAGACACAATCTGAGAAATTGCCTTGCTGCCAAAAAAATGAGGTTCAATTAGCATCCCAGTGCTAATCAATGAGTTGGCATCAGTCTGCTCTTTAAATCAGTGAGAGATGAAGAACGGTGATAGGCCGACATTAAGTCAGATATGTTTTACCAATATTCACACTTTTCAACTCAATTGGTTGTCAGGATGAATGGCATCACTTGGTGGATCACGACTGAAGCTACTAAGCATGTGGTAATAAAATAGACACTCAACTTTGTAGATAAGAACCATTCATTCTCAAATGAGAAATATGGATCTTAACAAACTAGATCTAGATCCTATAGTATAATCCAAACCACAGATTAAAATTAAAAACCATCTAGATGACAAAACAGCTTTGCACAAATATAATGACATGAATAACAGCAATAAAGCTTTTAGAAATATGTCCTAGAATCGTGTTTGCAACATTTTACAGTTGTATATTAGTGGTAGCATAAATATCAATTTAAATAGGCTATTCATAGTTTATTATTATTATTTTTTTTACTGTAGTACAATGATCATTTAGATATAATTATGACAAAATTGCACTGCATATCATTAAAAAAAAAAGAAAGAAAGAAAAAATTCTGTATAGGTCATAAAACACTGAATAAATATTTATCAAATGAACATATACACTTGACTGTACCTCAGCAGAATCATACCACTGTGAGCTGAAGTGAATGCATGGTCAGATTTGAGAAGAAATATGTGTGATTGTCAAATGTAAAATAAATCAATGCATACAAATTAAAGAGAGCATCGTATGAATGCATGCATAGGCATGTATGAACATTTTATGTTTTTCAAAGCACAGATAATCTCTTAGTTTTACTGCATGGACGCCGTTTAAAGACAACTGACATTGCACTGTAAAATGAATAAAACTGCAGAAAATCCATCGTGTTTTAGATGTTCACTTAATCCCGATGGGAATACGCAAATTTACCCATAACAGCGTCTCAGTCAACTCCTGGCCACAGGTTTCACAGCTTTCTACCGCTCGAGCCCTGAAACGGCATGGCACGCGCTCTCCTCAGATGGTTCGGTTCTTCCACGGCCGCCTGTAGTCCTCCACCGCAGAGCAGGCGCGGGAAATCTTCAGTCTCTCCTGTCTGACCACTGCACTGACCATATCTTTCAATTCCCCACAAAACAAAATTCTCGTCATAAACATCCACTCGAACAGAAAGAATCCATTTTAAATCCTAAAATTATACCTTAAGTCACAAACAGAGCCGAAGACGCGCGATTCCAAATCCAAGTTATCTAGCACAAGTCAAACTTATGGAAATCCCAGTAATCCCCTTCCGTCTCATTATATTCCATCGAAGCATACTGCGCAAATACTGTCTTTCCGAAACGGGTGATGCTCACCGTAGATTAATCCATGGCTATTATAATATCAACGAGAATTATGATCTTTAGTAGACTTTAATGCAGTCCAAAATGAATGCACTCATAGAATACTGTTTGCTAGTGTACTCCACCATCGGGAATGTTTCTCCTCTCCTGTACAGTTCCCGACAGTACAGAGATGCAGCAGGATTGTGAGTGGTTAACCACAACCGCCTGTCGCACCATAACTTTATCAGACAGAATCCGAATGCCCTCTTCTGGCGAACTGACATCTCCAGCAGCAATCTCTTCCTCTTTCATTTCACTCTCACTCGATATTTCCTCAGGAAAACTTGTGGGTGACACAACAATATATTAAATCGACTAACATAAGAACAAACAAACGACGCAGCTGAATGTCTGTTACATCACAAATCTCCAAACAGTTTATGAACCTTACTGCTTGTATGTCCCATTTGAAAGCTGAATAGGTTTATTTATTTATTTATTTATTTATTTATTTATTTATTTATTTATTTATTTATTTTTGTTATTATATTTAATTGTTCCCTGCTGGTTTTCATGGAAATAATTCTGACGTATTAAATCAGTGTTTCTTTACTGGTGGGTCACCCAGAAAGAAACCTAGTGGGTCACGGAGTACAGGGGCATCTCAACATCATTTAATTCTGGTGGTTATGACTTACAGCTTAGGAAAATTACAAATTCAGTATCTCAGAAAATTTTTTGAATATTTTCTCAAAGATCAATCAATCCAAAAAATAAAAAAGATTAACAAAGCAGAACTGTTCAAGATCTCCAAAGCAGGTTTTATTATGCAATCAATTCATGGTTGGGTCTCCACTTGCACGGATTAATTTTTCAATGCGGAGTGGCATGGAGTATCAAACAGCCTTTGGCACTGATGAGGCATTATTGAAGCCCAGGTTGCTTTGATAGTGGCCTTCTTCTCTGTATTGTTTGTCAGATGTTACTCTTCCTCTTCACAATACCCCATAGATTCTCTGTGAGGTTCAGGTCAGGTGAGTTGGGTGGCCAATCAAGCACAGTAATATCATGGTCATCAAACCACTTGAAAATGGTTTTGGCACTTTGGGCAGGTCCTAAAGTCCTGTTGCAAAATGAAATCAGCATTTCCATAAAGCTTGTCACCAGATGGAAGCATAAAGTTCTCCACAATCTCCTGGAAGATGGCTGAATTGACTTTGGACTGGATAAAACACAATGGACCAACACCAGCAGATGTCACGGCACCCCAAATCATCATTGACTTATTAAACTTCAAGGTGGCCTTTGGATTCTGTGCCTCTCCAGTCTTCCTCCAGATTCCATACCTTGATTCCCAAATAAAATGTACTTTAATTTGAAAAGAGGACCACTGAGCAACAGTCCAGTTCTTTTTCTCCTTACCCCAGGTGAAATGCATCTGTCGTTTTCTCCTGGTTCAGGAGTGGCTTCGTTCTAGGAATGTGACAGCTGTGGCTCTTTTCCTGAAGACGTCTGACTGTGGTGACTCTTGATGCATTGACTCCGCTTCAGTCCACTCCTTGTGAAGCTCTCCCAAGTTCTTGAATTGGTATTTCCTGACAATCTTCCCAAGGCTGTGGTCATCCCTGTTGCTTGTACACATTTTGCTACCACACTTTATCCTTCCAGTCAACTTTCTATGAATACATTCTGATACAGCACTCTGTGAACAGCCAGCCCTTTTAGCAATGACCTTCTGTGGCATACTATTTAATAGGGACTGCTATTTAATATCCGTACCTTATAGGCTGTTTATTCAGTATTAGTCATATTCTTGACAGTCTTAAATAATTTTTTTGTGAAATTTTAGATGTGTCCGTGTGTTTGTGTCTGTGTGTATACAAACACACACACACACACACATATATATATATATATATATATATGTGTGTGTGTGTGTGTGTGTGTGTGTGTGTGTGTGTGTGTGTGGGTTTTGGCTTGTCCATGGGAAAACGTGGGTCCCAATGCCAAACCAGTTGAGAACAACTGTATGAGATGAATTGGCTGCCACAGATGATGTTGGGAAATGTAGTTTGGTCCCAAGTAAGCTACAACCAATAAGATAATTAGAATTTAGCAGCCATGTGCTCCCTCATAAATTTTCCTCATGATTTGATTTTCATATTTGATATAACATTAATACATTAACATACTTAGGCTAAACAATTATTGAGCAGCTGTGTTTTTAAAAATATAAGTCACTGAAGAAAGACTTTGTCTATCACAAGGATACAGTGCTTATCAGCCATCTCTAGTTTTCATGACATTATGTTTTGTCTGAATAAATAATGTCATTAATTATTTCAGATTTAATTTAATACAGATTCACTTAAAGGCCCCGGGTTTGAATGACTGGCTGATCAATTATGGGCTCTAACATGGATTAGAATCTGATTGGCTGTAGTTCTTGTTGCAAGAAAACATTTGAGTGGCACTGCTATTTCCTGCTTCATCATTAGCGCAACCCTGCAATTTCTGTCCATCAAGTGTCCCCTTGAAACTAACAAGCCTGTTAACAAAAGCATTTAACCTCTCAAGACTGTTAACTGATTGAGCAAAGTCAATTACTGAGAAGCTGACCATCTTATATATTTATATTTTATATAATATAATATGTGAATGGCTGAATGAGAGAAATGTAGCTGCCAAGGATGAAAGAGGCTTGTGTTTCTAACATTTACTGCCCGTCTTTAAAGAGAACAGCTTATCCCTGTGCACTGAGTCTCAGCAATTGTACAATAGCCTGGAAATCGAGGCCAGACAGCTGCAGCCTTTAAGAACAGTTCAGAAAGGGGTCATGGCAAGAGAAAGTGTATTCCTGACTACGCTGGTTTATCCACCTCAGGACTACAAATATATATATGTGATGAGGAACTGTTTCCTGCTTTCACTTTTAAACATTTTTTAAACATTATGCATTTAGCAGACGCTTTTATCCAAAGCAACTTACATTGCATTCAGGCTAACAATTTTTCCTAACATGTGTTCCCCGGAATTAAACCCCCAAATGTGCGCGTGCTAACGCAATGCTCTACCGCTTGAGCTACAGGAACACTAAATAAATAAATAAGTAATAAAAAAAACATGATCCTTAATAAGACTTCCTCCAAAAGTCCATTCCCTGTTGTCCTCTCACATCAAAATCCACCATCATATTTGTTTAGAACTTTGGAACTGTTTCTGCTTTCACTTTTAAACATTGCTTGATCTGTGCATATTTCTCTTCTGATTCAGATGAGATGACTTCACTGGTGAAAGCAATATTATGGATGGAGTAGACCTGTATTTTAGCCAGAAGCAATGGTTTGATGTCAAAAATGTCTTGATGGATTTGTTTATTATATGCACAGCTTTTCCCTTCAAGTCATTAACTGACAGACCGGAGTTGCATGGATTATGCATGGATTATTGTGTTGGTTTTATCAGCTGTTTGGTCTCTGACAGGGCCCATTCCTCCAAATCTGTTCCAATGAAGAAACAAACTCATCTACGTCTTGGTTTGCCTGATGGTGAGTACGCCTAACCTGATTTTACCAAGTGAGACATGTTCCTGGGACAACATCGTTGTTGACCCTGGGACAACATTGTGATTAACCAATCAGATTTGAAGAACCAGTTTATAGATTTTTTGAAGTTTATGCTTAAAATCAGTGTTTGGTGCTTGTACATCAGTGTCATTCATCTATCATTTCCTCTGATTTTAGGGATTACTCATGGTTAAGGTTAGGTTTAGGTGTAGGGATATGGTTAAGAATATATTTTTGGAGTAAAATGTTGTTCCAGGGTCAACAAAATATGTTGACCTAGGAACACATCGGACTTGGCAAAATCAGGACGTGCTGGTGAGTACATTTACATTTTTGGCAGAACTATTCCTTTAAGGAAGGATTCCTTTTTTTTTCTCACTCTAGATGCTTCCTATTCAGAATGGCTGCAGGTATCTATGATGTCCTGGCCCCAGTATTGCTGCTTCAGTGTAAATATGTTCTTTTGCCAGTGTTTTTTTTTTTTTTCTCACCAAGCATGCAAAATTGGAATCTACTAATTTACATACATTTTTATGAACGCTAAAAACTTTTTCTGATTAATTGTTGAGCAAGCTGTCATTCCGTAAGTATGTAGAATTGTCAGTTGCACATTTCGAGTCGCTGCTGTGAATATTACCAGAGGCTGAGAGTTCTGCCTGGCCTCAGCACTTTTTCAGAATTTGAGTTTGACACCTAGGTCTGTATTGCGAAAACATTATTCCCTGGAACTCTTACTTACATACCTACTGGACTCCAAATTGGCTGATGGGCCGCTCCTTGGCCAGGGTTCAACAAGCAGAGACAATCCTGCTGACAGCAGTGAAACAATTAATGCCCTGTGAAGTTATGATGCTGGCAGCTGCCCTTGTCCCATGTAGTGCTTTCACTCTGGTGACAGTGTTATCCTTCTTTTTGCTGCTTCATATGCTGATGTTAGATTTCTGCCGGGGGTTTACATCATGATGACAAGGAAACATCAAACTAAATCCAGGGCTTCTCTGATAATGAATGGTTATTAGTGTTTTAAAGTATTGACTTAATGTCCAAGAAAACCAATATACCGTACTTAGGAATAACAAGTACAAGTGTGCAATGGTGTTCTACATTCTTTATATATATATATATATATATATATATATATATATATATATATATATATATATATATATATATAAAGTTTGGACACACCTTCTCATTCAAAGAGTTTTCTTTATTTTCATGACTATGAAAATTGTAGAGTCACACTGAAGGCATCAAGGGCTATTTGACCAAGAAGGAGAGTGATGGGGTGCTGTGCCAGATGACCTGGCCTCCACAGTCACGGACCTGAACCCAATCCAGATGGTTTAGGGGTGAGCTGGACCACAGACAGAAGGCAAAAGGGCCAACAAGTGCTAAGCATCTCTCGGGGGAACTCCTTCAAGACTGTTGGAAGACCATTTCAGGTGACTACCTCTTGAAGCTCATCAAGATAATGCCAAGAGTGTGCAAAGCAGTAATCAAAGCAAACACTCTAAAAACTGCTGGGTTGAAAACAACCCAATTTGGGTTATTTTGACAACCCAGCGCTGGGTCAAAAAGGGACGAACCCAGCGCTGGGTTGTTTTAACCCAACCAGTTGGGTTATCATATTTAACCCAGCCTGGTGGGTTGCCTTTTTTATGGTTTAAAATGACTATATTGCAGGGTTTCAAAAACCAGAGCAGGTGTTTTTTTATCACTGTATTTCAGAAGGAAAACTACTGTATTTAGAAAATGTTCGATATCATTTCGCATGTGCTTGAGAAGGCATCATTTGTGAGCTCACCGCCGCTCTGCAGCCGTTACCGGAGAAACCTACCTCTCCCGCTCTTAGCGCCTCCTGCTGGCAGAAAATAAACTCGCAGAGTGCAGCCATGTGGGGAAACAATGCATTTCTACGTTAAAAATAACCCAAATTGAGCTAGGCATTAAACCTACAAATGTTGTTCATTTTAAATATCACTTTTACACACAAATAATAATTACCAAAAGGAAAATATTTATTAAAAACAAGAGAAAAGTCAAAAAGTAACATGTTAGAAGAAATGCAGAAAAGGATGGCATTAACAGCTACAGAGTTCATAAACAAAGCATTGAACATTTGATGAATATAACTTAAGATCAAATTGGACTTTGTTCAATTGTATATAAATATACGAAAACACATACAATAAATTTACAATTAGTTAGGTTTTTTTCCAACTATTCTGGCATGACAGTACACAAATAAATCACAACATTAACTTTGATATTATAACATTTAACAGACGCATGTGTGTGTGTGTGTGTGTGTGTGAAAGAATGTGAGCAGGTGTATGAATGACAGAGTGTAAACTCTTCTACTAAACAACACAGAAAAAGCATTTAACTTTTTTTTTTTAACTAATTATACACTTACAGTTTGTTTCATAGTCCATGAATACAGATCATGCATCACGGTCAATTTTCATGATCTCTTTAGCATAACTGATGTAATCATGAAGAAACCCCATCAGCACAGCATCTGACATCTTCTACACCATCCAGGGCAGCGTCCTCCTTTAAAACCACCGCTGCATCAGTTTAGGGGAAAGAAGATTCTCCTCTCTGACCAGCATTCATCCCAGTAACCGCCTGTTCTTCATCAGTGGCCTAAGAGAAACACATTTGAAAAAATTAAACATTTAATTAAACTATCCATTTTCAGGTAGAGGTGCATTCACATCCGTAACGATAGGTAAATAATCGGTTTTAAAGTTTCAACACTTTGTGCGGTTGTTTAATGTCTCAGTCCACCACAGCGCTCCAGAATGCTATAATGGCAGCACTAGTGTGAGGACATGCGATATTGTTTGAATAAATATTGCTTTCAGAAAGCTTCTTTACTGAAACATTAAAACAGACATGACATTCACATTCCTCACAATATTCACGTACATTGAGGGCTGCTCTTCAAACCGTTAGTTCACCAAATAATTAAAATGTTTATAATTTACTCTCCCCATGTTTTTCCAGACTCATACAAAATCTGCAAATTTTTTGGAAAACGTATGAATATATTTAATATTCTCTTTTTGTGTCCTCCATTGCTGGTCTGGGAGACCAGTATTTTATTTTGAACATACATGTTTGCTATCATATAATTTAAGATGTATTCATATATAAATATCAGAATTTACTTCTACAATAACTCTATATTTATGAAGCTTGAAAATACTGATTATCTAAACTATAAATGGATTAACAAATATTATGAGAAAACTAAAAATATATTAATTTATGTTGTAAAGACATACAAAAGTCTTATAGGTTTGGAATGACTTGAGGGCAAGTAAATTATTTTTTGTGTGAACTTTACCTCTAAGAGCGAAGACCAAGAATAATGACTCTCCAAATCAGACAACTCCAAAGTTGGTTTGAGTTCTGCAATAAAAAACACAGACATCAATGGTTTTAATGAAATGAGCACGTAATCACACTGTTGTTGCATCAAAATGTGAAGTAAACTGGCAGGAGACAACAGAAAAATTTATTTTCTAAAAATAACTTACATAAAATCTCAAAGGAATGATGCTCTCCCATGTTTCTTGCTTTTAACATCTACAAAAACAAAAAAACAAACATTATTTTACTCTTAGTAAAAAAACAACAACTGATAACATGAAATTATGAAGTTTACTTGCCTTAAACGATCTTTCCCTCTCTTCAGAAGAAGCTGAGAAAACCACTTCCTCACACAAGCAGACTTGTGTGTCCTTAACTCCAGTTAGTTTGAGTTCTGCAAAGAGGGGCATCAATGGTTTCAATAAAATATTAACATATACATACATATATAAAATCACACTGTTTTTGCATCAAAATGTGAAGTTAACAGGCAGGACACAACAGAAACATTAATTTTCTAAAACAAAAAAGTAATAATAATTTAACTTACATCAGTCTCAAAAGAATGAAGTTATCTTGTCTCTGGATTTCAACATCTAAAAAAAACACACACATTATTTTAGTTTTAGTCAAAATAAAGATAACTTGATGTTATTCTGAAGTTTACTCTCCTTAAACCGTCTGTCCCTCTCTTTAGAAAAACACCTCCTCATCCTCACACAGGTCTGTGACTCCTCACACAAACAGCTTCTGTGTCTTTAACTCTCAGCGCGAGGACAATGAAGACACAAGCTTGACAAGTCTGAAATATTACATGTAAAACATACTTTTAACAGTTACTTCAACAGCCTCTAAATAATTATGCTAGTCTTTACTACACAATGCCGTTTCCTTTAGGAGACAAACATACATTCAGTTTAACCGCGAAAAAAAAGACAAATTCACATGAGCGTAAACGTGACCATAACCGTCTGTTAACGCCTCAAAGAGAACAGATAATGTAAAATCTTATGTGAATATGACAAAATACATTCACAGACATTATATATTAAAAGTACATCCTCCGTTCAGTAACGTTACATGAGGCAAGACCTCCGTGTCCGAGGCGAAAACCGCGTCCGTTTTTTATATATATATAACGTTAAGCTCCTTTGTTTCCGCCTTTCATAAAACCTTCCGCCTTTCATACAACCGGGTAAACAATAAAAGATAACTTTACATTTTGAATATTTAACGTTACTTACCATAGTCTTTCACTCGCTTCTCGCTTCTATCACGCTGAGAAAATGGCGGCTGCTCGCACTGGAGACGTACGATTTTGACGTGACGTGCGTGCTCTCCTTCACGTCCGCGTCCTCAACCCACCCCGCTGGGTTAAAAAAGAAAGTTATTTTCAACCCAAACTTGGGTTAAAACATCCCAAAGTCCTATCCAACGGCCTCAACCCAGCAGTTGGGTTGAAAAAACAACCCAGCGTTTTTTAGAGTGAAAGGTGGCTACTTTGAAGAACCTAGAATATGACACATTTTCAGTTGTTTCACACTTTTTTGTTGTGTATATAATTCCACATGTGTTAATTCATAGTTTTGATGCCTTCAGTGTGAATCTACAATTTCCATAGTCATGAAAATAAAGAAAACTCTTTGAATGAGAAGGTGTGTCCAAACTTTTGATCTGTACTGTATGTATGTATGTATGTATGTATGTACTACACACACACAGATACTATATAACACATCTTGGGGAACACTATTAGTCACAGATCAGAACATGACTAAGCTACTCCAAAACATGCATTTCTGTTTCCTTTCATGCAATTGCTTCTGCGATTTGTTGTCTGCCTGCATCACGTAAGTTACACTTACACACAGATGGAAGAATATTCTCCTTAAGAATGACCTGATATACAACAGAACTGTAGTAATAACACCTCATCCAGTTTCCAAGACAGCTAAACATCAGCATAGAATCAAGCTGTCACTACATGTTTCACTAGATAGGCTACTGTACACTGTTCCTGCAGTAATATGCTGTATTAGCTATACTCATGTATTCATAGAATATTTTCCAAGAATTCATCCAGGGATCACCCAGGTGCAAACATGAGATGAGTTCTGATGTTCTTCTTGGCAAGCAGTGGTTCTCGTTTTGCTACTCTTCTTGTTCCCTTTATAAGTCGTGAACATTGACTTTATAGCTGATGCTAGAGATATCTGCAGTTCTTTAAAAACATATTCTGGGAATTATTAGAAACTTCCCACAGGAGGAGCTGCTATTCCCTTGGAGAAATGTTGGCATGTCTGCCACTTTTGCATGTGTTCACCACCACTCCAGGCCTCCTCCAAGTACCTTTGAAATTACTTTCTAACCTTTTCCAAACTGATATTTAAACTCAGCAGAAAAGCCTGCCTGTATTCAGCCTCCTAAATTTAATTAACAATACAAATTTAGTTGATTTATGGGGCAGTCGCTTTTTCACAGTTGCCATATGGATAAGTGTCTACTTTTACTGAGGCTAAATTCATATTTTGCAGAATGTTCATGCAAATTCCATTGTGTTGGATGTTTATATTGCTATTTATATATAATTTTACATATTGGTATTTATGAACTCACATACTATATATATATATAATATTATCTATATGTTATTTATTTTTTCCTTGATATGTTGTGAAAGTTTGTGCATATGGTTAAAATTAGACTATACTCAAATTTTAGATATATGTATTTGAATTTCATTTGGATTGTAAATGTTTTACATAATTAAACCAATAAACATAATGTGTTGCTTTTATTCATTCATATATTACACAGGTAAGAAACATAATATTTAATGGCATAACTTTTTAGTAACTATTTGCATTTATTAGATTTTTTTTTTTTTTTTTACATAATCATACTTTTAAAATCCATAAATTGAAATCAGAATAAATCTGTGTGATGAGCGGGGCGGGGCCGAGAGCCGTGGGAACGAGCGAGGCCGGTGGAGTGATTGGAAATCAGCGACACCGGCGACACTCACCGGTCTTGAGTCCCACGGAGGAGATGCAAGGATATAAAATGGGAGCGACGACAGTGAAGGACGAGAGTGGACCGGGCCTGGGTTTTAGTTTGTGTTTTTTGTTTGTGCGGGGCAGTTGGCCATGAAGAGTTTCTGCGTGTTGTGTTGGTCAGTGAGACTTTAGCAGGAACAACTTTGACATCGGGAGCATGCCTTTTGCTATACATTTGCTCAACTGGTTTCATAACAGCCAGGAAGTGATGAGTGTGAAATGAGCTTAAAATTAAGTTGTATAAAAATTTGTCTGGATCTTAAATCAAACATTCTCCTATCTATTAACTATTCATAGGTATATTAAAGTCTACAATTAAATGCCTCAACTACAAATCAGAGTTTACAAGCCAACCACACACAATGGCATAGGCTAAGTGAAAGTAGAAGCACTAATAGCCTTGCGCAGATAATGCTATGGTCATGCTTGAAATCCACCCCTCAATGTGATTTAATTAACTAATGTTTGATCTGAGTGGAATATGAAACAATATCATTTAATGACCTTTCATAATTGCTATGACGCTGATGGGACAGGGTTATTGGTTTGAAGGTCTCTTTTCCTTCTGCTGTTCCCTCTGATGGTCTTTTTTTTTTTTTTTGCATACCTGGGCATTATGGTGAGTGGTGCTTGTTTAACACTGATGGTTTTGACAGGGAGGGCTGTATCAGCAGAAAACATAGGCCATAAATCGCCCTGGTTTCAGGTTCTGCAAGGGGATATAAATGTACTGTACCTGGTCACCCAAGATGAAAACATTGAACACACTGCTATAAAGCATTAAGAAAATCTAATTATATACAGTACATCATTAGAAATGTATATGTTTAATATTTAACTTCCACATCCACAGTTTGAACAATAATGCAGGAATAAATTAAACATTTAATTTTAGCTGTAAGTAAAGCACAAAATACACAGTAAGTACTCTATAGTACACATTGAAAATAATTTTTTATCATTTTCAGTGGTATGTTTCATATAATACTAGGTTATTCTACCTTGAATGCGTTAGACAAACATAAAGATGGATTGCTGTTTGCTTTTGTCTTTCAGATGTTGGTTAATTTGTAACTCTGATTTGCTTTTCACTCTACAGTAATTTACAAAAGGATCCATATGTCCTTTTCCTGTAAATCCAATCCCAGCGTCCTATGATTCTCAGTTTAGATAACAGCTCTCCAGATTGGGACACAGCTTGTGGCAAAGGTTGGGAAGGCACCCAACTCCCCCCCCCCTCACACACACACACTAAAACACACTCAAGCACAATGATGCACACGCTCCAGAACTGAACTGCTGCCACACTTCACACGTCTTGTCAACAAACCAACAAAACATCTGTCATTTTATTTGCCGCAGTTAGGTGAGTTTGATGCTTCAACTTCAACGTTATTTCACAGTTTAGTGAAAGTGAAACAATCACCACCTGGTGGTTGCTCAACCTTTTAATTTTTCAACAGGGACTTTTGAACAGAAGACAAATAAAAGGATCAGAGCTTCTTTTCATCAGTGCTGTGGCACAGACTTCGCATCAAGCACAAAGCACCCTTATTTTCTAAGAGGTGATGGGGTCTGGAAACCTGGAAAGTTTTTATATATATAGCATTCTGGTTACTTTGGGAGTTGCATTTTTATATTTTCTTGAGAACTTCTTTGGTCGGTTTACAGCATTCAGGGAAAAAGCCCACTATATTATACTTTGTAAAATATATATTGCACAATATTTACTTCATATACACTTAAAATATATTTAGGCCTAAATGTAGGATTCATGTTTTTGAAATGTATAGCCTATAAATTTGCCATTAATTTGGATTGCACAGTTTAACATAAATTAACTAATAAACTTGCCATATTTGAACCATGTTCATACTGAATAAAGATTAATAACAAATAACTGACTTGACAAAGAACAGATTGTAATGCAGTTATTTCGCGGGAAGAAGGAGGCGGGAACCGGCGGACAATCAAACAGACTTTTAATAATAAATAAACACACTAATCAATCCCTGGCTGTTATGAAACCAGTTGAGCAAACGTTTAGCAAAAGGCACGCTCCCGATGTCAAAGTTGTTCCTGCTAAAGTCTCACTGACCAACTCATAGAAAAACATAAGACGCAGAAACTCTTCATCAGGTAATAAAAATGATCACTATTTTCATCACATTTAATGTAATTGATCTAAATGTGTTAATACTATTTGTGTGTGTGCTTGTATTTCTTTTCTTATTAAAGAATAGTACATGGTTAGCAACAGGCAACCTGCGAACATTTTATAGATTTGAAGAAGAATTCTTGTTAAGAATGCATGATCACTTACATAAATGTTTATGTTTTAAATCGCTCCCTTTTAGTGCACTATACTTGAGGGGACAGCCAGGCCTAGTGGTTAGAGAGTATGACTCTTAACCCTAGGGGTGTGGGTTCGAGTCCCGGGCCAGCAATACCATGACTTAGGTGCCCTTGAGCAAGGCAACGAACCCCCAACTGCTCCCTGGGTGCTGCAGCATAAATGGCTGCCCACTGCTCTGGGTGTGTGTGTGTGTGTGTTCACTGCTGTGTGTGTGCACTTTGGATGAGTTAAATGCAGAGCATGAATTCTGAGTATGGGTCACCATACTTGGCTGAATGTCATGTCACTTTCACAAAATAAATTTCTCTGTTTCACCCGATGTTAGTGTCTGCAGCACTTCCAAAATTGTCTATGTTGTTTTCATTTACTTTTCTGCACATTGATGGAGTGATGCTGGGAAATCTGAATAAGTGTATAGGGGTCGATTTCATACACAGCCTTAAGATGCAGTCACACTAGAGAATGACAAAAAGAGTTTGCTATCAAACTTTGTTATGGTAAAATATGGGAACTTATGTAACATTGAGATTTTAGTTGCCAGTCAGCGTTCACAGCCATTTTATTTATTTATTTCTATTTTTTTTTTTTTTTTTTTTTTTTTGGTACCACTGTAATTTACTTGTCAAAAGCATAGCAATACAGGTCTACTAGCATTAACCAGCCCAGACCTACATGGAAATTCATGCTGGTGTAATTTAGGGATTGAATCAGGGGTTAAGCTCTCAAATTCATTAAAAGCAGTAAACCATGGTAGTGGGGACATCAAGGTGTCTCCTGAGAATAACTTGACTTTCAAATATTAATGGTAAACCAAAACTGTCATCATCAAAGTTCACTGCAGTGTGACTGTAGTTGTTTAGAGGAAATATTGCCTGTTTTGCTCATACCTGAGGTTGGTGAGAAGGAGGTCTATGGAAGGTCACTCCTGCAGTGCTTAATTAGACAGCAAACTGCCTCACTAAACATGGCGGCTATCCTGCAGAGAACATTCCCACACAAACACATGCACGACTATGAGTCTTACACCAGCTGGACAAACAACCAAATAATTCTCTCTCTTTGGGCTTGATTATTGTTCTGTCAGAGTTGGAGTTCTGTCAGGACAGGTAAAACAGTCAGTGTAATACGCTCTAGCACACATAACAGTACATATTCACAGTCTATTTTATTTAAATAATATATGCTAAGTACTTAATGTTAAAGTATGTGGTAACTGAATAATTTAGAATCTTCAAAGAGTTTGATATGGGAAAATGTAATGTTTAATATTTAAATGAAGAAGCAGAAATAACGACATACTGTAATGCCTACACAGAGACTGCCGCTCAGAATACTAATGCAGATTAAGCTTTATTTTGTAGCTAGGTTATACATTCTCTCTCTACAAATATTTCATTCTATAGCACATTTGATTAAATATTCATAAACTGATTCCTGATTTGTTTAATAAAATAAAAAATAAAAATAAAAGTATCACATTCATGGGTGATGATTGAGATTCACCCTAAGTCCCTATGCCAACAAACTCAGGGAGGGAAAAAAAGCAAAAATAAAATCATGTCTATCCAGGAACATCCAGGAGGAGGTCAAACAAATACAAATTCCAAGGTGGTGCAGACGGTGTTTAAGTCCAAGAGATGGTTTTGAGCAGAGGAAGATGGTTGTTGATCCTGGCCACAGCTGAGACTGTGCCCTCATAGGTATTGCAGGAGGGTAGTACAGATCCGGAGGGCTGAGGTCAAGCTTGAACGAACGATGATGGAAGGTGGTCGAAGCTTTAAGGGTCGAGGGCCAGAGAGCAAAGACTGAACTGCCAGTCTGTTGCATATAGTAGGTGATGTTCATCTCAGTCGCTCTTGTTAGCGCTGACTCATCTGTCACAGTGGATCCACTCACACTGCCTGCGGTGCACTTGGGCTGCCCATTCCCGCAGTCGGGGTGTTGTTGGTTGGGCACTGGGTACTTATTGGGGCTGGTGTCATGGTCAATAGGTCCGACAGCAAGTGGCGATTTGCAAAACACCATCACCCACTCCACATAATCCATGAATCTCCCTTGAGGTGCATCCTTGGACAGCTGTGCTCTGGTGGCATTGTTAAGTTCAGAGAGCAAGAAGCTAGAGAGCCAGTTTTAGGAATTTAGGAATGATGTTTCGTTAGCGAGTCTGAGGAATTCCTTAAAGCAATTGTTGAGAGAGCTGTCCTTTTGCTCAAGGCACAATAACTGTATGGCTGGCAGATCCATTTAGAAAAAAGAAAAAAAAGAAAAGAAATGCAAACATGAAACTTCAAAACACTCCAGTATTTTTTTTTTTCTGGTCTGGCCTTTGTCATGACTTATAGTCTGAAAGGATCAGAAGTCTTTATCTCAATGAGGAAGACAGAATTAACTTACGCAAAGCTGTAGTATAGACGAGGCCAGACAAATTCAAACTGAAACCGAGAACTAAATACAAGAGATAATGAGATGCACAGCTGAATGGGATGTTTAACCTAACTATGTCACTATGGCAAAAAATACATATATATATATATATATATATATATATATATATATATATATATTAAATTAAATGGTAAGAAAAGAAAAACTGACAGTAGGTGACGGTAAATGTTGCTGCACAGACTGATCGGAGAGAATTGCTGTTTGCAAGCAGGGGCAGAATTGAAAGACACAATTTCTGCTTCCTGTAGTGATGCTTACATGTTGTTTGCATGCTTTAGTAATGATAAATTCAAAGATTCAATAGCAAATACAAAGTATCTTTATTGAGAGAAGATCAGATGTGGGAAGAGTGAATGTGAAATTCCGGCCGGAGTGCTGAGGACAACCCGATCTCTCTGGAGACGAAGAGAGGAAGCTGATTTGGGAATGGACATCTGGAAGACGTGATGTGAAGAACTAGGAGTGCTAAATCGTAAAGATCACAGGAGACTGGTCGGGCAACACGAGCGGGAACATCCACAATGATCTGATAAAAGGCAGAGGAACTGGGGTCTTATGATCGGTCCAAATGATAGAATGTACCCCCGACCCCTCTAAACAATGATGCCATTCCTCCTTAACGTCGTTCTGGTGGAGGTCAAGGCAATCAGAGGCGCAGATAGTTGGCTGAAGTTGCGAACAAAGCGCTGATAGAAATTGGCAAACCCCAGAAACCACTGTAGGGCCTTACAAGAATCTGGACATGGCCAATCTATCACACCTTTAACCTAATCCATACACACTCCATCAGAATAAATGATGTAACCTAGAAAAGAAACAGACAGTGCATGAAAAATGCATTTCTCCGCTTTGATAAAAAGCCCTTTCTCTAGCAACCTCTGAAGCACTCGTCTGACGTGTTGGATGTACTCCTGGAGAGGAAAAAATCAATATATCATCCAGGTAGACATATATGAATTGGTCAATAGTTTCCCTCAACGAGTCATTGATGAGTGCCTGGAAAACCGCCGGGTAGTTGGATAGCCCGAAGGGCATAACCAAATATTCAAAATAGCCCCTGGGGGTGTTGAACATGGTTTTCCATTTATACCCCTTCCTGATGCGAACCAAATGATATGCAATTTCATATGCAGTCCAATTTAGTGAATATGGATGCTCCCTTGTACCTCTAAAAACCTCAAGACATCAATGGCAAAGGATATGTATTCTTTACCATGATGTTGTTCAGCTCTCTGTAATCAATACAAGGTCGACAAGAACCATCCTTCTTTCCTACAAATAAGAACCCCACCCTGCTGGAGAAGAGGAAGGATGGATCAATCCGGATGCTAGAGAATCAGAAAGATATTTCTCCATGGCCTCCCTTTCAGGAGCTGAAAGTGAGCAAAATTTACCTTTAGGCTGAGGCTTACCTGGGAGTAAATCTATAGCACATTCATAGGGACGATAGAGGTTGAGAAGCAGCACGGGACTTACTGAACACCTCCTCCAGGTCAAGGTACTCTGCGGGGACGTTTGATAGATTCACCACCTCCCTCTGAAAAACAGAACTAGACACAGACGAACAGCTAGACATCAAACAAGATGCATAACATTGAGTGCTCCAAGATAAAACTGAATTATGTCCCCAGTCAACTCCCGGACTGTGTGTACTAGCCAGGGATGACCCAGAATGATGGGAGCCATGGGTGAGTCAAGAAGAAGAAATTAAAATTGTTCAGTGTGATTGCCGGATGTGGCGAGTGTCAGAGGATGAGTGGTGAGTGTAATGTCAGGAAGTACTTTTACGTTGAGTGCGCTGACTGAAACATAATTCTTGAGAGGAGTGATAGGTATCCTGGGTCTTTGAGCTAGAGAATAATCCATAAAATTACCTGCCACCCCCGAGTCAGAAGCGGTTGACAGTGGTATGGCCGGGTTGCCCAAAGCAGTCTCACCGGAAGGAGAGTGGAGGATGAGGTCTTGCCCATGGAGGTCCCGGCCAACAGTAGCCTCCTGTTGACAGCCGAGCTCTTTCTTCAGGTGTTCAAATATGTCCTGCTCCGCCACAGTAAAGGCAAAGACCCCTTGTTCCTTGGTCCAGGGTGAAGATCTCCTTCTGGATGCAGTCAGCCAACCTATGCAGGAACATGTCCCACTGCGCCGTGACGGGCTGCCTCCCATTCTGCAACTGCTCGATCGAATACCCGCTTCATCTCATCAGAAAGTGCCTAAAATGAGGAACAGCATTGATGTTGGTTCTCCCATGTCGCCGTTCCCCACAATGCTACCTGCCCTGAAAGTAGGGTCAGTACGAAGGCCACCTTAGATTCCTCCATGCAGAAAGTCTGTGGTTGAAGGGGAAAAAACATTGAGCATTTCATCAAAAATGCCCTACAATAGCTTGGCTCACCGGAATTTAATGCAGGAGTAGGTAAGCATGGTTCAGGTTTGCGGCCCGGATATAACAGGTGTGGGAGGGACAGGCGGTGTGCTGGGCGCAGTGGGTTTAGCTAGATGTTGAAGCTGTTGGGTGAGCTCTGACAACTGTGCTACCAAGGCTTGCACTGCTCATCCTGTTTTGCTCCTGTTGATCCATTCTGGACATGCTTTGGGACAAGAACTTGTATAAGCCTGCGGTATTTGCTGTATCCATGTTGGTCGGATCATTCTGTAATGATCATTTCAAAGATTCAGTAGCGATTCAGTGCGGATCAGCAGCCGTGAACAGCAACCATGCCCACCACACACTCACACGGCATGAAATGAGAAAAGACACAGTGAATATACCAACTGTGACAGCTTTATCACAGATTTAGTCAATTAAATGCAATATTTGTCAAATACACCGAATTTTCAGAGACATTTCCATGAAGCAATAGAAACACTTTTTATGTACTGCTTAATAAAGGGCCTGTTCAAGATAAGATTTCAGCATAAATCTATAGTATTTAAATACCAATAAAGTGGGTCTATTTATTTTTTTATCAGTGATATCTGATAAGCATAACTTAATAATATAACATTGTGACTACACAAAAAGAGCTTTTACTGTTAGAAAAACAGATTTGGAGCATTAGTGGAACTAAACAACTTCATTGTGGTCATGTGGTGAATTATTAGCGCACCTGAAAACTGCACAGGCTGAGTCAGCCGAATTCTCTCGAATCGCTCTCACGGTTTGATGCCATATGTCACAGTGATGTCGGACAAAATTTATAAATGGCATGCACTGCTTCTAGTCAGCCGCCGAACACTCCTATTGAGTACTTCATTTATTTGATTAGTTCAAATTGCTGATTCATTCAGGAATTCATTTCTTTTTATGAATGGGTCATTGAATCATTTACACAATTCATTCATTATTCATTGAATCGTTCACCTGATTCATTCAAAATGGATTCATTCAGAAATGAAACTGCTGTATGTTGCTCAGAGACAAACAACAGTTGGGTTCATTGACAAATTGAGCAAAGAGAAACATAATAGTAAAACTGACATAAAAATAAAATTGTCATATCACTCACCTATGGTTACTAGGTGCTGAGCAAAGATCTTTTTAAGGCATTTATTTCTTCATTCCTTATTAATTTTAATAGTGCACTGAGGTACTGCTTCAGGTAGTCTGTTGGCTGCCCTGGCCTATACATAATTAAAGTCATTTAGCAAGACTTGGGGTTGGTTTGCATTCATAAAATGTTGTTTAACCTTTGAAGCCCAGCCAAGACCTGCAATCCACAAAAGATAGGTGAACCACTGGTCCGGAGAATTGATGGCCAAACATTTATACAAAGATTTGAGGTAGTGTAAATGGTTTGATTTGATCCTTTTTGATGGCATTATGGTTGTGAGGGTTTTCTGTATTGATGTTTAGCTTCGTTTAACCATAGTCACCCCTCGAAATGGCCCAAGATTGCATCGATTTATGATTCGTTTGCAGCCTCCAGCAAGCCTAGCTGAATAATTTACATTGTGCTGAGGCCTGCGTGCCTGGAATGGCTGATAGCATTGTTCCACACGTGGATACTGTATTTGTGTATCTGTGTGCATGTCGGGCAGAGAGGAATAAGGCTAGCAATAGTGGATAGAAGAAAGAGGTTGAAAGGTAAGAGATGTGTGATGCTGTTGGTATGCAAGGCGATTCCAGCAATGCAAATGTCACAATCAATTTCTCTTTGCATTTGTCTAAATCTTAACTAAATTTAAAAGAATAGTTGATCTAGGAATGAAAAATATCAATATTTGTGTTCAAAACACACATGGTGTGTTTTGGTAGAACAAAAAATGATTGCAGTTTTTAATAAACTTAGATTTCAATAAATTACAATATGAGGTTTTTATAAAAAATATGTTTAGACAAAATATTTTAACAAATAGAAGTGGCCAAATCCAATAAACCTAAATTAACAATTATACATATTTTATTATACATATTTAAATTATATAATAATTATTCTAAAATGTGTGTATTGGGTATATCCCTGAAAAAAAAAAAAAAAAAAAGGGACTATCCCTTTTATAAACCAAATGAATTGTATGCAATTTACCATCATGCATCAGAGATGTGCGGTTATTTATAAAACAAGTCAAAGTTATTGAAATTTTACACCACAACCTTAAAAATATATCAAACCTAATGTATTTTTCATGAAACAGTCAAGAGATATGAGGATATAAGCCAACAAATCAAAACTCGACAACTGAAAGCACTAAAGGAATGAATTCTTTACAAGAGCACTTGATTCCTCAATTCACATACACATGTATTTGATAAAGTGAGTGTTCCAACACAAGATCCTTTTTAAAATCTAATCTAGATGTACAGTAGCAGCTCACTGCCAGTATTTTGGGAAAAAATAATGTCTTATTTCCAGGGCTCAACACACAGTGTGTGAGATTATCCCATGCTCAACACACAGTGTGTGAGATTATCCCATGTGTAGATGAAGTCACTCAGCCTTTATCCATCGGCCCATCAGACCACCACACCTCCCAGTCACCCTTGGTTCTTCATGACACATTCTCAGTGGAGGTACAGCCTCAGGGAAGATGCTGCAGAGACCTTGATCCCCTTTCTACCTGAATATCCTTTTCTTTTCATTGTGTTGGCCTCAATCTCCTGCCATTTGTGTTTCTCCAAATCTTGTGAGCAGCTCCTCAGAGACTCATTACATGCTTTTTCATATTTAAACTCTGGCTTCTTGCCAAGTTCGCCTTGATGTTCTTTTCTATGGAGATCGACATCATTCATTCCTGAACCTCTCCACTCTATGTCTTTCAATCATGAAATCTCTCAGTCATGTTGATGGCTTATCTTGAAAGACTGTTTGCTTGGACTTCCAAGAAGTAATTTGTGCAAAAGAATTTGAACTTTTATTAAGTGAAGCACAAATGCATGCATGACATTTCAGGTCTGATTAAAAAGAACAAGAAAGGCTTGGACAACATGTTATCATTTAGCCATTGCTTGCAGTGAAATTCATTTCAGTATGCATATCTGCTGTGTGCACTGGTGTTCTGAAATGAGGAGGCGAAGTCTTCTATATATATATATATATATATATATATATATATAATCAAATGTAAATTCATGTCCCAGTCAAATTTTCTTGGTTAATTAAACATTGCTTACACTATCAGAAAAAGTGAAGAAGACAAATATATTTTATATTTTACAGTAACAAAGTAATCAATATTCTATTTATTGCAGTAAGTGTGAATCTCATAGTTGGAGTTTAAGAATTTTACATATATTCCATAATAATAATTCAAGGCAGTAACAATTTTCTTTATTTACTTTAAATTTAATCTATATAAAAATATAGATTTTTGTTTATTTAGTTTAATTGACAGGTTATATTATTTATTTATTTATTTATTTACTTTCTCTTACTTATAATTGCTTCTGGCCAATAACCAATAATTTGTATTCTCTCCTTGAGTATGAATGACACTGCATGAGAGTATTTAGCACTCCGTAATGTTCACATTGCCTCATTTTGGATACAAATAAAATGTCAGGTCATGCAAAGACTTCCCAGCTAACAAAAATATTGATATTATATTGAAATTATATGTGTTTTTATGCCTTATATCTGTCACCGCAATTGTGATTTAAAAGGCAGAATAAGACATTGTGCCATGTCTCTTGTGCAATGTCTACTCTGTCTCCAAGACACTTCAAGAAACCTACCTGCAAAGCTGCCTGAAAAACAATGAGCAAGTGCACCTAGGACAAAAGCTTTTTTTTTTTCAATGCATAGTGTGGTCACACCAAATGTTTATTTAATTTAGTTAAGTTAATTAATAAACTATATTTATGGGATTATTTTTGACTGCATCCATTTTTACACAAGTGCCTAAAAGTTTGCACAGTACTCTTGAAGTGTCTTGGTGACACTGCCGCAGTTCTTCTGGATTGAGTCTGTCTCAGTTTGTTCCATTTCTTCATGTTATTCCAGACAGACTGATGATGGTGAGATCAGATCTATGTGTCGAGCACTGGCTGCTGTCAGACTCCTTGTGTGAACAAAAATCTTTTTAATCAAAAATAATGTTTGGAAATGTAAACTGATATTTCCTACTGACACACTGCAGCAAAACAAAGAAATAACTTACTTCTTTTAAACTATTTTAAGACTTTAAGGCTTTTGCACAGTGCTGTATAATTGATGCGTGTATAGACAATCATTATTTTATCATTTTGCATGCTCTTATTCAAAAAAGTTGTGAACATTGGCTTAGTCAGAAATAATAACATCTGATAAACAGGCAAGTTTATCGAAGCACTACATATTTCCCTGCTATAAAAATGGATCATCATCTGATGGGATCAATCTAATAAGATCTTAATATAGGAATAAGAGTCAAAATATTGCTACAGTTGTTTTTTATTTTATTTTATTAACTATATATATATATATATATATATATATATATATATATATATATATATATATATATATATATATATATATATATATATATATACATTTTTTTCCTATACATTAATCACAGCAATTCTTTAGAAAACAGAAAGAAATATTAATACTGAAATATACAGAAATAATTGCATTCATATTTTAAGTGCACATATTAAAAATGCTCATATAAAAGCATACTGACTATAAAATATAAAATAAAATAATATAATATAAATAATTCTCTCTCTCTCTCTGTCTCTTTCTCTTTCTGCTTAGGGTTGGCCCCTCGGGATCAACCCCTATTTTAGAAAACTTTATTTATCTAAACTAAGGCAACATACAGTACACTTATTACAAGTGAAATTAAGATTTTCTTTACCTGGGACAATAGACCAAAAATATTGAATATACACCACAGATTTCTGACCAATCAAAGGCTCTCTAAAATATGAATGTCCGTCCCTCTAATATCACCTTCAACTGACTTGCAAGTATAAGTTCATGTCTCTGAAGTGAGACCTTCGACATGTGTCCCATTCCAATTCCAATATATATTGCAATTCTTACGTCCTGTTTTTTTTTTGTTTTTTTCAATCTTCATAACAGCAAGTTATAATAAACAGCTAGAAACTCAATATTAGAACCTTCTATGTATCCAATACAAAGAAAAACTAATCTTGCATACTGATTCGGTTTTTGCTTACAGCTGAAGGAGTATGTCCACACTTTTTTCCATATTTCTCCATCCGGGTAAATATGTGAATACTTAGTGTCTTGCAGGCTGAGGCAATCTCATTATGCTTATAAGATCGAATGCAGTGAACCGTGATGTAACTTAAATATTAAAACCTACTGGACTCATCCATTTCCCGAGAACTACTAAAAGGGTTCGGAGCAGGAGTTTGGCTCCAGGGATGGGTCATTAAATCAGTTGGGATGCCACATTTTTGGGCTCAGGTGATCCTTGAAGAAATCTCCCAGCTTTTAACACAGACAGTTTGTTTCACAATATTACTATTGTTTATATGCTGCATATCCCTCCAGCAAGAAAACCACATCTGTTCAGGGTCACATTTTTTTATTTATTTTTTCTATTATCATTATTACTGTTGTGCGCACAACACTGATCTCGTTGAGTATGTAGTCAAATGCTAGATTACAAACTGACAGATGATGCCTGGATTAAAAAAGGACTCTTTTTTAACCAAATGTAAAAAAAAAAAGAAAAAAAAAAAAAAAGAATAAAAACACACTGAGGTTGCAAGACAAAAGTGGGTTGAAGTATGGTAGAGGGTGATAACATTTAAAACACAACAGTTTCATTTTATAGAGATGTTTTTGATAGTGGCGCATATGTATCATGCATTTTTGCCTTAAACATCAGTGAATGCAATTCCATTATTCATGGAGAATTAGGCAAATGTCTAGTATCTGTGTAAAATGCGTTGCGTCCCTAGAGATGCAAACAAACACAACCAGAGGTGCGACATGCACTCACCCGCACACACATTGACCAAATGCCCGCTTTTTAAATCTCAGCCGGATCCGACTCCTCTAGCATAGAACTAATAAAATATGGTGCTGCTCTGGACAGGATTTATGAGCTCAATCAATTTCCTTCAGCCTGATCTTCATCTTGTCCCTAGGTTTCTTTCTCAAGAGCCTTATCAATTACATGTTGCCAAGGGAGGCTGTATCGCTTGTGTAGGTGTAGTCGGTCTTGTAAAGCAGCTTGGGTAATGGATTCACACCCCTGGCGATGGTGGATGGCATCTTGGGGTGGGCACTGGGATATGTGAGGTAGCCAACTAAAAATGACTTTGCCATTGAAAGTACAAAACACTGTGCTGCAATGGTTTAACATAGCATATCCGTTTCGCTCTATTGTCATAATTCCCCAACATAGATTATTAATTAGAGCATGTGCATGAGCAAAGTGCAAGTAAGAAACGGAAACATGAAACAAAAAACTTCTTTTGATGTCATTATTACACTCAAAAGCCCTTTCCCTGATTGTACAGTGGTTGTTCATTCATTAAAATAATCAATCTTGGTACACTCTAACGAATACAGCTGTGGCCAAGATATTTAGGTACGCAAAAGTTATTCCTCACATTAAATGCTCTGAATCCTTAGATCATGCAGACAACATTAATAAACATTTCCTTGTGCTTGCTGAGGCAGTAGATATAAAGACTGTGATTTCCCCAAAGTGTAAACAGGCGGTAAACACTCTGAGCAATGTTCTGATTCTAGGACGATCTTAAGGCCCGTTCATACCAAGAACAATAAATATACTGTAAAGATAATGTAACAAGACCAGCGGACGATAACTTCTGTTTCTTCAAAACACTCGCTGTTCTGCTGCATTCAATATTGAAATTCAATGGAACTGTGCTTTGATTGGCAAAAGTGATAAACAACTGGGGAATGCGGTAAGCTGTGCCACTTTTTAATTAAATTGTCTAGTCAAGGTGAAATAATAAATAAGACACCTGTTTAGTCTGCTTATGACTTTAATTAAAAGAAAGGGGTTATAGGTCAAGACCATAGAAATATGGCCTCTCAAAAATATGATCTAGTCCAGTGACACATGCAAATGCAAATCCACAGGCACATCTTACTCTGAAGCACGTGGTTCACTTTATCCCAGTTACTATTTTAGAAAATAAATATGGGTCTTTTCAGTATTTTCACCCCAGTAGGTGGTGATAGGGATTGTCTTTACGAGTCAGTCATTCATTCAGTCTATTTAAAAAATGAGCGTTCATTCAAGAATGAAACAAGTTGCGACTCACTGAGTCATTCTTATCAGCAGAATCAGGAAAAAAAGTCAGGATTAAAACAAGTGAGAGCCTAGTGAGTAATGTAATATTCCTTTTAACCGATTCATTCAGCAGTGCAGATTTATTCAGGAACTAAACAAGTGGCTGGCTTTGTGTGCGATTCATTCAACCAATTCGTTCAACAACGTTGATTCATTTCAGGAACGAAATCATAATATCACATTACCGCAATTTAGTACTATTTATGCCATTTAAATATACAGTATGACAGAAGAAGATAAGATAGCTATTATCAAATTCTTAACATAGGCAAGTTTTTATGGGTGATTTATTAAATCTTTGATTTATGGGTGTTGTAAGCAAAATAACAGTTACCACACACCTGGCAACATTTCTCAAAAATTAACACAGCAGCAAAAGTTGTTTTGAAAAAAAAAACTAAGGATGTACTGTAGCTAGCTAGCTAGCCTAGCAAAAACGTCAGATAACTGTTAGCGTTAGACTATAACAACATAGTGTACATGTAACTGTAATTCAATGCTGCAAGAAAGACTAAATGATGCCTTAGCAACAGGCGAACAAATTATAAAAATTCAGTTAAATGTCAGTTTGTTTAGTGACAGTATGTGAGCACACAGCCCAGACCCACCTGAGCGGCAGATATGCTATGATGCTTTGTTTACCTTCCTGTGTGGCAAGAGTGCAGCAGGCCAGTAGTGAAACATGGAATTGAGTTTCATTAATATGGACTCTGAGCCAAGTGGAATGGATTTGAGGAAACAGCAGTGTGAAGTCAAGGCTGTAGCTAAAACATGGAATGTAGATTAATTTTTAAGGGCATTCCTCAAATTGAATGGATTTGACTAGTAATGCTCTGAAAAGTGACATATGCTCTGAATTAGAGACAGTAAAAGTGGATCAATATCATTGGTCTACAATGGTTCCAATGCACATGCATCGATTCAAGGTGTTTTTTTGGGGTTTTTTTAATGACTCCCTTTATGAGCAAATCATTTGAATCATTGTTCAGTGAAGGGGTTTGTTGAGAAACGCAAAACACTCAATCATTTAAGAATGAGACACAACAATTGCTACAATTCTATTAATGGCTTTGCTAAGAACTCTTTTCACTGGAGGAGCCAGTGATATACTAAAAGAGTGATGCAGCTGACACATCCCCACTTCTCTATGCGCTCCCTAAGATCGACAAGCAATTTGAACATGTTTTGGCAGATGGAGCAGTTTATAGAGCTCTTAAAGTTGAGGAAGTTTATTACTTCTGCCTAGCTTCATATTCCAAGCATTCCTCTCTCTTCGTCACCGTAGAAACAGCTGAGAATGAGACAGAGTGGATGTGAAGTGTGGCTCCTGGCTCTGAGCCAAATCTGTGCCCACTGTCTGCATCTGGGATGACAAGAGGACATGAGGCTTTCGTTATGTGAGCCTGTCGCTAATGCATAAAGGCATTAGCAGTTCATACTGTTTTATGACAATGTGAGAGGGGATTTTAGGTAACTGCAGTTATTATAACCTTAGTTAAAAAGATTGTTTACTCCAGAATGGAAATTCTGTAATTTACTCACCTTCATGTCATTCCAAACATGTATTCATTTCCTCATCTATAAGGAATTTTAAACAAGATATGGACATTTTAACTGTTCACTGTCCAAAACAACACAGGACCCCCACAGACCTTCATTGTAGATGTAAACAAGACTTCAAGTTATCTTCTTTGAAATAATCACTGGATTCATTCAATCTATTTTGTAAATACATGTTAATCATCTTATTCTGAATAATTAATTCATGTTAATGGTTCATTCTCTCTCTTTTTTTACTTCATTTTAATTAAATGTAAAGTTTTCTTCTACTTCTTCCATCCAAAATTCACTGCAATGTATTTTTATACAAAAAAATTGGTTGCTACTTCATTTCATTGTAACTTTAAGGTTTTGTTTGATGTGCTTAGTTGCATGTACTGTATATTAGATCTAAACAGGAAAAACAAGTTTTTTTTTTTTTTTTTTTGAGATGTCTGAAATCATTCGAATTTTCATTTTCTCAGTGCAGTCGGTCACAGAATGACACTACTGTCTAATTGTGGTTGGACAGTTTCCATGTTGCTCAGACAGACCTCTTCTTTTCTAAGTGGGCGATTCTTGGCTAGACAAAGCAGCAAACTGTACCAGACTTTGTGGCAACAGTCAAAAGTCAGTATTTTTTAGACGGACTTTATTATCTGGCTTATTTTGAAATGTAAATATGAAGCAAATACTGATGCAAGAATTCAGCTTTTCAAGCAAACCTTCCTCACTGTCTCCAAACACAGATGTGAATAGTACATACAAAATGAATAATGGAAATGCAAACAGGAGGCCCCACATGGAGGTGTGATGCTGTGCGGGCCGCTGACTCAGCCAAACTCTCTGAGAAGCAGATGAGTAACAGCAGCAGAAACTGCCATTAACATCCATATCTGCCCGGTGACAGAAGACTTACTGTGCACAGGGGGGCCTCCTGCATGGGTGGGAAACGACCTGTCTGCACCGAGCTGACACTCATTCCATCTTCAAGACCAGCACAGACTTGTTTTCCTAATAATGTGCTTTTGCAATTGAGTAAATTGAGTCCAAATAAGGGTGGAGTCTTTAACAAAAGTAGTTCACTTATCACAGCAGGCGAGATTCATTATGTATCATGTGATTTACAGAAATGCTGCATTTTTAGTGTAGTATGCATGATTTCTTCCTGATATATTACTAATATTGAAAATACATAGCTTTCACTACTGCTATAAGTCTTATTATTCTAGCTCAGAACCACCAATTTGAACAGAAAGAGACCATCTAACTGACATAAAAGTGATCAACCAGACAACACATTTTGACTGACAATTATTATTATATATATTTTTTTTAGTTATCTGCCAGTAAATGTAACAATGCAGTGTCAGCAATTTGCAGTTTATTTCAGAATATTTGTGTTGTACTGTAAGCGTGTTTTATCCTATTATGTTCATTTTAAGCAAATAAAATACAAGTTTTTTGTCATATACATCTATAAAAGATCCAGAGAATGTAAGGCAACATTTTAGTGGAGGTCTTAACATCACATATCATGCTTAACCTTTCTTAAAAAGGTAATTCTTCTAAGATTTCTGAACAAGTCAGCTGAGGAAGCGACCTTCGCTTCTTCACTTTGTCTGAATGGGGTAGAGACTTGTGCACTGGAGAATTGTTTTTTCTGCATTTATGTTTGGGCCAGGTGTTATTTTATTTATCACACCAACAGAAATAACCTTTACATCCAGGGTGTTTGTGTCTGCTGGGTGGGGGGAATGATTCAGGTTTATCTGCCTGAAAAGTTGTACAAAGAACCAGTAAGGAAACCTCTTTAGGTTGCTCCCAAATATAGAATAAAACCCAGCTGAACAGATAATTATTTTACAAACACAGTAACAAAAATGACTGCATTTGACTGTCATTGTACATGACTAAAGTTTTGTCACAGCTCCCTCGTCCCCACATTAATTATTTGCCATCAGAATGCATACGTTTTATCACAGAGGACCCATTTAAATGTTCTTTTACAGACGTTAGCCCAGAAACAATAACCATCAGAAAAAGTCTACTGTGCTCATATCTCTACATTTTAATCAAATTTGCTACAGTTCCACAGCGGTCACACAAAAGAAGTCTCTCTTTCAGAATTCACCGTTGAACATTGTGCAGACAAGCTAACTATGGGGTTTGGTCAAAAGAAGATGCCTAGTGCTTCAGTTTCTATACGTACTGAGAAAAAAATGTTGTGCTGTTGGGTTTGCTGGTGATTAATGGACTGTGTTGTTACACTGTGAGAGTCAGATAAAGAAGGAAGCAATGCCCTTTGTGTTTGAGTCTGTGTACCAGCCTTTATCTCCTTTAGATTTAATGATCAGTCTTCAGACTTCCAAACAGATGCAGTTAAAGCTATCAGTATTGAGTTCAACTGCCTTGTTTCCCCCACTTCCTACTTGTTAAAAACGATATGTCTATTTGGCATGTAAATATATGCAATTGATGACCGTGATACTAGGGTGTTAAAAAAAAAAAGATAGAATTAACATGATTTGTTGTTTGTGTTCTTTGACACCTTTACCAAATTGGTTTAAGATACATAAAACCATTTGCACTTGTTGTTTAATATAATCTCAAAAAGTATAATTTATTGTATTTTCAAAAATAAAATAAAAAATAAAAAAAAATGAAAGGAACACCCCCAAAAAAAAAAAATGTAATTTAATTACTGCAGACTTACGTTGGGTTGCATTTTATTGCCTATGCATTTTTATACAGTTTAAGAAACATTATTTCCGGAGTAAAATTTTCACCCTAAAGTATTGATTTAGTAATGTTTCCAAGGTGTGAAAGATACATAATACAGATAAAACCTTCTTGCATGGACACCATTTTTGTCACTCTTTTAAAAAAGTAATTTTTCATTTTCATTTAGTAGTGAAATTTGTTCTTGAAAATAATTACATATTATGCTAATATTATGCCAATTAAGCAATTTATTAACACACACACAAAGAAAGTGAATTTATATACATGATCATTTAAATCAAATTTTTCTTCATGTTTAGGTTTCATTAAACATAAGCCTCTAACTGACCAAAGTGATCCAGTTTACATTTCAATGCATGTGTTGCATGGGTTAAATCACATAAATATGTATAATTTTACTAATGTTCTTGTAGAGAGTCAGAAATCATCTTAGTACAAAAATTTGTTCAGCACTTCTTGTTCAGGTGCCCTATTTTCTCAGGTAGCAGCTGTTGGAAATGCAGTAGGGGTGCGTGCAGAATGAAGTCCCATGCGCTCCTGTTGGATTCGAGAGCAGGTTTGTCTATGCTCGAAATACAGGCAAATCTAACATTCGTGTTCAAGCAATCTTTCGCTCACAGCTTCTACAAGACTTGTCAGTTTTGTAAAACTCAGCAGGGCTTTTCTGTAGCATTGTGTCCGCTCACATGTTGTCTGTGGGCAGGTACAATAACGACTGTCAGGGGGAGTGCAAATTTGTGGCTGGAGGCATTTTCCCCCCTTTGTGTTTGTCAGTAGGTAATTTCCAATTTTTTTTTGCAGCTCCCATTTGCAAAATCTGTATTTATTCAGAGTGCTGTAAAGCTGTACATAGTGCAGCTCTGCCTCTTTATATCCACATGCTGTAAAAGCCAATGGCACAGCAGCCATGTTAAGAAAACCTAGATCATTAAAGTGTGTGCAGCTACGAAATATATATATATATATATATATATATATATATATATATATATATATATATATATATATATAATAACTTCCAGTTATGACATTCAAAAGTAAAAGTGCATTAATGATCTCAGCATACCTTCTTTGAAAAATAAAAAGTGCATTTAAACAGATCGATTAGCAATTTTGATCATTTCAAAACAACATACATTACTTGATAAATAATTGTTTCATACTCTGATAAGCTGTAAATGCTTCTGTCGTTTCTTGGAGGTGTTATATCGTGTGAAACAACTATTATGAAAACTGAAAATGATGTCATCATTTACTCATCTTCAAGTTTTTCCAAACCTGTAAGCGTTTCTTTCTTCTGTTGAACACAACACAAGGTATTTTGAAGAATGTTGGTAACCAAACAGTTGATGGTACCCATTGGCTTACACAGTATCGGCAGAAATACTTTGGAAGTCATTAGGAACTGTCAGCTGTTTAGTTACAGACATTCTCCAAAATATATTTTGCGTTCACAGAACAAAGAAACTCTAACAGGTTTGGAACAACTTGAGGTAACTTGAGTAAATTAAAGGGTAGGTTCACCGAAAAATGAAAATTATGTCATTAATAACTCACCCTCAAGTTGTTCCAAACCCGTAAGACCTCCTTTCATCTTGGGAACACAGTTTAAGATATTTTAGATTTAGTCTGAGAGGTCTTTATTCAGCATTGTCTTCTCTTCCGTGTCTGTTGTGAGAGAGAGTTCAAAACAAAGCAGTTTGCCATATCCGGTTTGCGAACCAATAACTCCATGTAACCGGATCTTCTTGAACCAGTTCACCAAATCGAACTGAATTGTTTTAAACGGATCTTGTCTCCAATATGCATTAATCCACAAATGACTTTTGGTGTTAGCTTTTTTAATGTGGCTGACACTCCCTCTGAGTTAAAACAAACCAATATCCCGGAGTAATGCATGCACTCAAACAGTACACTGACTGAACTGCTGTGAAGAGAGAACTGAAGATGAACACCGAGCCGAGCCAGATAACGAACAAAAGATTGACTTGTTCTGTTTTTATTACCTTTCTAGACATGGACAGTATACTGTTCACACGGTTTCAATGGAGGGATAGAAAACTCATGGACTAAATCTAAAATATCTTAAACTGTGAACGGAGGTCTCACGGGTTTGGAATGACATAAGGGTGTCATTAATGACATAATTTTCATTTTTTCAAATATCTTTAAGCTACTGTTTTAAAAAGAATATATATATATATATATATATATATATATATATATATATATATATATATATATATATATATATATATATATATATATATATATATATATATATATATATATATATATATATATATATATATCATATTTTTCAAATTAATTATTTAACTTTCTTTGCCTTGGTATAGCATACTAACTAGTTATGAAATGCTGTTTTCATTAGCTAGCACAAGATATCACAACACAAGCTATGTTTTCACTCAGGCATAGAAACTTGTGCATCACCTGCATATGTGATTTTGCATATAGGTCCCTAGCATACAATGCTGGTGTCCTCAAAGCTCTGATACTGGCATACAGGACCACCTCTGGGTCTGTACTCTTTTATCTACTGTAAGCACTTTCACTCAGATTTGCATTTCCACCCACTCAACAAATGATGATAGATCCAACACAGCATGATATAAGGTCACTTTCAAAAACCTACATACTCCCTCAGTGGCGGAACAAACTTTTAACCTTCACCTGAACAGCAGAATCCTTTGACATCTTCACACATGGCTGGAGGCACATGTCATCTGGGAGCATTTGGTTAAATAACCAGTTACTGATTTGCACTTTTTGTGCTTACTACTCTTACTAGTGTTGTAATATATTGAATGTACACTGTAACAAATATAGCAATTTTTAGTCAGGTTCCAGAAGTAAACATTTATTTTTATCCATTTGCCCATTTAGAGAAGTGATTTTTAAGTTGTGTTATTATTATTATTATTATTATTGTTTTTATTTTTTTGACAACCTATAAACCTTTAAAGTCTGACCTATGAGCTATATGTTGTTGTGGAACAGTATTTTTATTTTTAATCCATCAGCCCACAAATATTTTTATGCAAAATACATTTAAAATATATTGTTTCTGTTTATGTAATATATTTCTTTAAGATAATAGTTTTATGTAAGCCATAATTTTTGCAATTCTTCATTAGATTGTAGTTCTTTTCCTCACTCAAACTGGTATGTACACAGTGTTGTACCTTTTCCTTACTTTTATTTTTCTTCGAATCAAAGTTTGTAATTTGATTCACATTGCAGCTGACTGGTATGGTTTTTGGGTTATACTTCCTAAATAAAGTAATACCCAGATGAACTCCTACATTTAAGATGAAGAGAGCACTTAACAGCATGAAATATTGTAACCTCACAATGCATTGTGCTCAACTTGACCTTTCATACCACTGTGATCAATTGGGAGCGCCAGATATCCTCCAAACCTGCAGGGGGCAGAAATGCATCTTATGTCACTATAAAACATAAAAAAAGAATGTCACCAATTTCGAATAAACATGTACAATAATGGCTATTTCAATGCAGATAATTTGAGAGCACTCACTGGATAGAATTGTACATACTGCAAAATATATATAAGTTAATATTCTATTCCAAAAATAATATTTGGCTGCGTCCGAAAGTACATACTTCCATTATTTTTAATTATTTTATTTTAATTAATTTACTTTTGACTTTTGGAGTGTGTGGAATCAACCTCGGCTCTCTCGTGTGTTGAGGAAACAATGATATCGACAGTGTTATGCATGCGCAGGATACTTTACTTCCTGTGCGCACCCTAGTCCGTGTTGCTTGCACATTCATGCAAACCGCGCCACAGTTCGGGAGCAACCGAACTCAGACCACCTTCTCCAGGTAGTCTCAGGTTCGGTACCCCAGTACGCACCAGGGTCCGATGGCAGCGTTCACATTAGCAATTTTTCATGCAAACCGTGCCCTGTTCCGGACTAAACTGCCAGTGTGAAAGCCCCCTTAGTTCCTGTCTGATCTGGTTTAGGTTCCTGTTTGCCATATTTGGTTCTGTTCCTGTTGTCATTAGTGTATTAGTTCTTTAGTCAATTATCAGTTTACCCATTAGTAACTGTATGTCCTGCATTTACTGCCTTATTTAAGATCTCTCCTTAATTTGTTTCAGATGATGGTTTTAATAGTTGTGAATGCTTATGGCTCCGTTTGTGTGTTGGCTCGTCATCTTTGGATTCTTCTCTTCAGCCCTCATCGTCATGAGCCTTTTGAGCATGCACAGCACAGAGCCCGTGACAGCTATATAGGACAAATGTTTTTAAGCAATAAGTGCCTACCCAGAGAGTATGATTGTTCCCCCAACCCCCTCAGATGTGTCAGTCTTCATAAACTGATGCTTTGGGCACTCATCATTTGACATCAAATTTGACCGCATGCTTAAAATAAATGAGGTTGCCATTTATTTGCTTTGGAAATTAAGTAACAAATTGCTATTCCCATGCAGATAAAAATGAACCTACTTGGTAGATTAGATTTCTGAGCATGGATTTCTCAGGAAATGTGGTCATAATGGCAGAAATATGCGCTTGACTGCACACTATTTGTCTGCATTACCTGGAGGGTCTCGGCAGCTCGGGCAATCTGACTCTCTAGTGCTTTGTAATGAGAGAGTTTAATTATTGCTCACTCTGTGTGAAGTCTCAACAGCACTCATAGGACCCTCACCTTCTGTCCCCTCCACACTTTCTGATCTAAAAACAAGCTTAGCATCTCAAAAATGTATGAGTCCAAAATATCATACCATGTTCAAATTAAATCATAACTGTAGTCCAAGGATTTATTATTTTTTTCTTTCACTTTGATTTGAGTCTGATCGGTTTTTGGGAGAAAAAAATAATAATTTATTTGGCCTTCTTGGTTTAACCGTCACTGTTTCATCATCAGTCAGTGTCTTCTAAAGTAAAAATGGTTATTAATAATTTCATACTTATCGCTTCTCAGTCTATATCTATCTTTGCTCTCCATTCAGTTGCACCAATTGCTCCATTTTTAGGAGTTACAATTGCATTTATTTGCCCTTCTTGTTTCATCCAAATTCACTGTTTACTAAAGTATATGTGGTTATGTAGGACATAAATGAACATTAAATGCATAATTTCATTTCTATAATTAAAATATTTTATTTACACTTGTTCATGGATGTATTTGAAATACGTTTTGAACTATGCTATTCTATTCATGTATACTGTACATTTAAGAATGCTTAAATTCAGTGAAAGACAAGTTGTTTTATAATACGTAGTTCAGATCAGTGAAGTTGATATTATTGATGTGTTGTAAAGAGCTAATGTGTGATTCAATATAAGGGTGTAACAGTTATAAAGAAGCACTACAAAAAGGCCAAATAACACCATGTTAAAGAGACAATGCACATCAGCTAATTGGGTAATTGGCCAGACTACCCACTCTGTAAGTGACACAGAAGAATCTCTCCCTTCATTTATCATGATTTGGTGATTGGTAAGTTGGTAAGTCTCTTCTGAAAAAGCATGTGGTGCATTTCAGGTTGGTAAAATGATTTCATGTTTTTGAAAGAAGTCTCTTAGTTTCACCAAGGCTGCATTTATTAAATAAATAAATAAATAAATAAATAAATAAATAAATAAATAAATAAATAAATAAATAAATAAAATAAACAGTAATGTTGTGAAAAGATATAAGATAATATATATATATATTTGGTAGAAAATTGTGAATGCCACCTTAATATACGTATACAGTGTACATAAAGCTTTCAGCATTTCAACTTATATTTTTATTTTATTTTTTGAGTAGCCCCACCCACTGTGAAATCTGATTGGTTACATGTCTTCCTGCTCATAACTTTGTTAAACATCAAATATTTTCTCACTGTGATACTGACACAAATTACGTGCTAGAAACCCGGTTAGGACAGCGCTAATATAAGCCCTGGTGGCTTTGTCAAGCAATGCTAATAACACTGCATCCAAGATAGATTTCAATTGAAAGGCTCTTGAGAATGCAGACAACAAAGGCTTCCGTTTTTTTTTTTTTTTCTCAGGGCAAGAATTTCAGCTCCACCAATCTGAGAAAGATGCACTGCCTGCTCATTCAGATTCAACACATTTTTTGATGTGTTAAAGACACAATAAAGCTGTCAGCTACTCCATTTATTTATTTATTTATTTTATATATCTCTTTTCATTTTTCAAACTTGGTCTCCAGAGATACACTAGCTTAGAAGTTGACAAAAGAAGCAAAAATCTCCCATAATTAGATTTGCATATTACCTTTCATTGACATGCAGCGTTTCATTACCACACAGATCTACACCCACATATTCTCATTTATGGCTACATGATACAATCGAGAACAACTTGTATGATATCTGATTAATGGAGAACAATTTCGACCTGGATAAAATGAGATGCTACTTGGCTGAAAAGCTGGAATGGAGCAGCTGCCTTGGAAGAGAGTGCAAAGCACCATATTAATAATCAAAAACTAAATGAGCAAGCTTGTAATGCTTTTAGAGAGTAGATTTAATCCACCTGGAGGTATAGCATAATTAAAATCACTAATGAGCGAGCCCTCAGAATGGCAGGCAGGGCCACACAGTATTTGAGAGTGAACTGAACACTGTCTGTGTGATTAGGTAAGTCAATCCACATGCTCATTATTGTCCATAAAAACAATAAAAACAAATGTTAAGTCTGTTCATCACAAAGCTATCATATATATATATCTATATATATCTATATATCTATATATCTATATATATATATATATATATATATATTAGTGCTGTCAATCGATTAAAAAAAATTAACTAATTAATCGCACAATTTTTTAAAATTAATCGCGATTAATCGCGATTAATCGCAATTAAAAGACTGAAACTTTTTGGATATTTAAATGTAAAATGTAAATAATTGATGTAAACTCAAGACAAAGAAACTATTTAAATTCAAAATATGATTGTTTACTGGAATTTTTGTTTAACTTGTAACACAGATTTCCTCATGTAAACAACATACCTGCAATAAACCATCAATATCCTCCAAATTAACTGTTGGCTTGAAAGCCATATTTATTACAGAAATAAAAACACAGGCATGTAAGTACCATTTGAATTTCAAAACAATCAATGCCAATAAAAAACAAAAATGATTTCCATGTTGAATTCTAAGTGGACTGCAAAAAAATTCCAAAGTATAGTCATTGCCAGTGCTTTAAGTGGGCCGGTATGCACCAGTACTCAGTACCGCCACTTCCAAATATAGCTCTTGAGCTTACTGCCACCTCTCCGTGCGCCCAGAACGTGCTTGTAGCGTACCGGTACGCTCATTTGGACATCTGTTTTAATAGAGGTTTTAATCTTTTACCTGCACTGCCGATTTTCAGAGCGCCCTTCACAATGCAAGCTTCCTAATTCATCCCACCCAGAGCAGAAACTACATTACCCATTCACCCTTAAGTTACACAAGTGAATAGCGCATGTGTCGCTTTTCCCACTGTTAAGTGTCAACAACTCAACATGGCCGGAGAAGGTGTGTGAAACTCGTTGTGAGTTATACTAAAGCAAAATCTTGAGTATTTATTGTCTGATAAACATTAAAAACTGTCTGCGGAGGTTGAGTCGTCCTGCAGCCCCCGCCGGCTGTTCATTGGCTGCAGCATCTTTTTTCTAAGTTCTAAAAAAATACCGTGGACGGCAAGACACAAATTTAGATATTCATTTATCTAATTAATCTATAGCCTATGCACAAAGACAATATGATCTTTTTGTCCCCTTTTTGTTTTAAAGCTTGATGAAGAGAGAGAGCGCAAGTTGCTGCAGCTGAGGAGGACAGTGATGCACGCGCACAGGAGTGATTGACAGTTCGCGGCAATGTGTTCAAAAAATACTCCGCTACACAATTATTTCGTTATTTTTGTTTAAGCTTATTAACGTTAGCGTTACAGAAAGGTCTGATTTACACACTGTTACAGTCATTGTTTTTTTTTTTTTTTTTATTTAAACAATGACATTTGAGTTCATGATTTTAATGTTGCTGTTTCTTGTGGCAGACTAAATGAAGAGTAATGTTTCTTGTGGCAGACTGAAGAGTAATCCGGCAGAGTTTTATACTGAAACTTTCCGTCTAAAAGTCCTTCCTTGGTCTTATCCATATTTCTTTGCACGTTGAACACACATAGGCCACAACTGGAAATAAAAAAAACTGCAACCGCGTTAATTGCGTTATTTTTTTTTAACGCGTTAAATATTTCAAATTAATCGAATGCGTTAACGCGCTAATTTTGACAGCACTAATATATATATATATATATATATATATATATGTCACAGGTCGGGGGGCCAAGCCGGACTGCACCCACCCCTGAAACCCAGGATCACCTCGGGGAGCGTGCCAGAAAAACCAGACGGACGAGAGTATAAAAAATGAACAAGGTTTTATTTGGTTAAAAGCAATTTAAAAGTTCATTGTTCCTTCTGTGTCTCCCGACCAGAACGGAGCCAGACCTCGGACGCCGGGAAGGCGTAGAGTCGTCGGCAGTTTGTGCCTGTACGGGGCCAGCAAGAGCCAGGGTAGTCTGTCGCCCGTCCCGGAGTGAGAGAGGGTATCCGGGTAAGTAGAGCTCGTGGATGTTTCGGTCGAGACCGGGAAAAGGAATAATTCTCGTGTCCACCTCCTTCTACAGGGACATCACATGCAGCATTCGGCCCAGAGAATCCTGTGGTCTGCACAGCGGGGTAAGTAATCAACAGTAAGTATGTGTCCTTGAATAAGTAATGGGGCTTACGGCTAGGAGATGCTTCGGTTAAGACCGGGAAGGGAATAATTCGTGTGTCCACCTCTTTCTACAGGGGCATCACATACAGCATTCGGCCCAGAGGATCCTGCGATCTGCCCAGCAGAGTAGGGAATCAACAGTAAGTATGCGTTCTTGAATAAGTAGTGGGGCTTACGGCTGGGAGATGCTTCGGTTAAGACCGGGAAAGGAATAATTCGTGTGTCCACCTCTTTCTACAGGGACATCACATGCAGCATTCGGCCCAGAGGATCCTGCGATCTGCACAGCAGAGTAGGTAATCAACAGCAAGTATGCGTTCTTGAATAAGTAGTGGGGCTTACGGCTGGGAGAGGCTTCGGTTAAGACCGGGAAAGGAATAATTCGTGTGTCCACCTCTTTCTACAGGGTCATCACATGCAGCATTCGGCCCAGAGGATCCTGCGATCTGCACAGCAGAGTAGGTAATCAACAGCAAGTATGCGTTCTTGAATAAGTAGTGGGCTTACGGCTGGGAGAGGCTTCGGTTGTGACCGGGAAAGGAATAATTCTTGTGTCCACCTCTTTTCATAGGGACATCACATGCGGCATTCGGCCCAGAGGATCCTGCGATCTGCACAGCAGAGTAAGTAATCAACAGCAAGTATGTGTTCTTGAATAAGCAATGGGGCTTACGGCTGGGAGATGCTTCGGTTGTGACCGGGAAAGGAATAATTCTTGTGTCCACCTCTTTTCATAGGGACATCACATGCGGCATTCGGCCCAGAGGATCCTGCGATCTGCACAGCAGAGTAAGTAATCAACAGCAAGTATGTGTTCTTGAATAAGCAATGGGGCTTACGGCTGGGAGATGCTTCAGTTGAGTGCCTGGGTGTGGATTACGGTGACGGTGGTGGGCTCTCGGGGTGGTGAGCGTCCGGCATTAACTCTATGTATCTTCCCCACACTCTGTAACTTCACTTCAAACGATTTATTGTGCAAACACACCACTTCAGACACGGCACACCCACTCTTAGTGCAAATAGAGCCAACACTCACCCAACGATGACTCCGTCCACTTCACAACGTTATCAGTCCCAGTCCAGATGTATACAATTGATTGAAATCCCAGATCAGGTCTCTTAACCTCCCTCCGATAGCGATGGCGCGGTCTGGTCTTCACTTGCTTTCCAGAACTCACACTCTTTCTGTCCTGAATATCTCCACTCGATCGCTGATATATCTGTTACACAGCCAGATAACCGAAACCCCACAATAGTCTTCAAATACCTCCACACGCCAGCCCAAACGTCCCAGGAATTCACCTCTCCTAGGGGAACACGTCCAAAGAGAAGAACCACACACAGGGGCAAGCCAACCAGGAAGAATAGCCGGGAGAACGAACGACCAAATAGAATCCACAACCCTCCTCATGGTCTCTGCACTTCTCTTTTTATGTGGTTACTCCGCCTCCATAATCCTCTCACAGATCGCCACATCAAACTCCCCACACCAGATGTCAATCTGTCATTAGCGTTGTTATTGCGACATCGGGCGAAACCCGGAAGTGGACCGGTGTTACCGCGACACCGTCCCGAGGGGAACACAAAATTCCGGCGGGACTTAGTTCCGCTTCCCTTTCGTCACCCCGTGACATATATATATACACCTGTATATACAGGCATTTGCTACTCCCAAAACATAAGCCGAAGTATGTGAGTATTTAAAAAATACTGACAAAAATTTATATTAAAGAACAAGTAGCAGATCTATTCAGGTGAATCTGGGGAGGGTGAAGGTTTTCAGAGGAACTATGAAAGCTCACTGCAATGCTCAAGTAAAAAGCCATTTAAATGTAAAGCAGCAAGCTCATTGGCTGTGTATGCAATGGGAACAAATCAAGAAGTTTAGTGCTAAGAATATCATCAGTTACATTTTTTTTTTTTTTTTTCATTGAAAACCCTTCTTGGAAACACATCTGAACAGAAATAGGTTTCTAATCCATTTTTCAAAGACATATTCTTTTCAAAAGGGCTTTTCCTCAGAGACAGGTTATCCTTTTCAAAGACTCAACCTGGAAGGCATGCACTTCTTTTTTTCAAACCTTCTTAAATAATTTCAGCAGGATTTTGACTGTTCTTCCACTATTTAATGATCTTCCCAGTCCTTATTATCCCATAGATTAATGTCAAGCATAATACTCCTCCTCTTTTCTGACAAGATTAATGAGCTGATTAGAATAACTGTTACAATTCTTGATCTAAATGCTGTATAGCTTCAATTAGTTAATCTAAAAGGATTTTTTTGTATGGTGAAAAAAAAATACAGTGCCTATGGTGCAAATAAATGTGACACAATCAGCATTTGTTGTGCTACACTTAGAAAACGGTATCTTGGCACAAGTGAACTATAGAGGTTCTGCTGAACAATATAGATAGGTTATGCACTTAAAGGAACTTTTAGTTCACCACTTCAAATACTGGTGTGTACATACTTGTGTTAGCGATGCAAAAAATATGGGACTGCAGTTTTTTTTTTTTTTTTTATAAAGGAAGTCCTATTAAAATTAAGATTAAATAAGATCCTTATGAAACAGGACAGTGCAGTGTTCTTAGAACTTCCTACTGTATGTGTGTCTGTGATAGGAAGAAACAAAAAAGGAACAAAGTGAATTTGCAACAAATCAAAGATGCAGACTGAAGCGCAGAAAGAAGGTAAATTGCTCTGTTAATATTTTATAGTGTTGTGCAGGAATACTTCTGTATTGTGATCGTGAGTGTTGGAGAAGACGGCAGGATAAAAGGGGAAATAGCTTTTTGTTTTTGTTTTTCTTCTACATTTCAAAAGCTTAAGTTTCAGATGCGAACAAAAATCCGGCAATAGCTGTTATACGTGCTTCAGCACATCGAGATGGCAGGAGTTTGATTCCTCTCTACTTTTATTATTATTATTTTTTTAAAGAAAACAACGCGATCTTATGTGATTTGTGTTTTGCATGAATTTGCACAATGTGATTTGTTCAGAAATGTACATGTATAATAAAAGCACAAGCATGGAGGTAGAGTTCTGCATTCCCAAGGGATGTGGCAACAAGTTTTGAATTACAGAGTGCAGGAGACATTGATGTGTGTGTGGAGAGCAGGCGGAAAATATAACGCATGGGACTTGTGCAAAATTTAAATATCTAAAAACGGAATAAAAGTGAATAGAATCTATTTTATGTTTTAAGGTACAAAATGTTATTTGTCTATTGCTCAACAAAAATAAATGCTTTGAAGGTGCAGGGTTGGATTTTCACATTAAAACGGGATTGAAAAAATCTGCATTGCTCTCTACCTGTGGGATTTTGCAGACAGGAGTGGGACAAAACGTAAAAATTGCAGGTAGGAATGGGAAAAAGAAATTGATTTGTAACAATAGCTGTCAAAGCCTTTAAAGACAGATCTACTGTGAGTTCTGAGGTTAACTGATTGTATATGCTTTTACTGAAGCTGTCTATTTGCATTAATTAAACTTAAAATGTACTTTTCTCTTGTTGCAAATGAAATCGCATGCTCTCTGAGTAGATATTAAAGTACTTGTGGGGTATAGCTAAATATGTCGTTAAATGCTGTGGTTATGATATGTTTGGTGTATAATTTGTTGTACTATAGCTGTTTTGGGTTTATACTATTGTTTTGAGTAGTTTGCTATTGTCACCCTAATTAAAATTCACATTAGTTATGCTGTATGTACCTGCCCGTGTAACACCCCTGTTTTTCTGTTGTTCTATTATTTCAAATGAGAGAGAATACCTTCCATTGACATACATGAAATATCATGTTAATAACATTTTCCCATTCACATTGCATCTTATTTCAAATAGAGACAAACAAGTCAAATAATTTCCTTGCTGTCTGGCGTTATGTGACCACCATGTCGATCTGAATGGATTAATGCAGTGGAGAACACGGACGGTTTGCCGCAGCACTTGATTTGTCATGCCAGATCAAAGGTGACACTTGGTTGGGTCTGCGTCATCTCGTACTCCTGTCCCTCTCCACTTTCATCTGCTCTATGAGGCCTAGATGAGGCTCCTCTCCAGCTGGAGCAATCTTGTCATTTTCCACAGCAATCATACTCAAGGTTGAAGTTGCAGCTTTTTTATTGATCTGGGCCGAGCGTGATGAGTTTCATTTCGGAGGGCTCGGTGTATCAGTCAAAGGCAGACAGAAACACACACTCGTATGACAGTGCACACAAACACACCATATACTTCCTTATTTTGTTTATGAGTTGAGATGCACTTATTTTTTTATGCCTCTATCATACAGTGATACATATAACTTAAAAATAGTTTGGCCCAAAATTTATATTTTTTCATAAGTTGCATATTATCATTTTGTTTTAACCCTCCATGGCTTTCTTTCTACTGTGGGGAGAAAAAAATAGATATGTTTAATAACTCTCAAAACTTTTGTACACTACTTTAAAGTGTTATTATTATTATTATTATTTTAGTATTATTTACTTTATAAAATTATATATATATATATATATATATATATATATATATATATATATATATATATATATATATATATCATTTACCAAGGATCCCTTAAATTGATCAAAAGTGACCATAAATAAGTTTATAATATTACAAAATTCCTATTGCAAATAAATGCACTTTCTATTCCTCAAATTATAAGGGTTTCCACATATTATTAATTCGCAGAACTGTTTTCATTACTGATAATAAGAAATGTTTCTTGATCATCAAATCAGCATATTACAATGATTTCTGAAGAATCACGTGCCTTAGCCTTAGAAAGCATAAGATACTAATATAATAATAAAACCTTACAATTTATAAAGGCAGAGTATATATATGTGTGTGTGTGTGTGTGTGTGTGTGTGTGTGTGTGTGTGTGTGTGTGTGTGTGTGTGTGTGTGTGTGTGTGTCCAATCTGAATGAATGCTTGCTTTCCAAAAGGTGTCTTGACAAAGACAAACAAAGAAGTAATAATAATGGGAACCACTTGTTTAAAGCATCATAAAAATGGTAAAAACAACATGCATGCATACATACAAACATAAATACATACATAAAATACAATTGTACATACTGTAGTATATCTATCTATTTATAGTAATCGCACATATAGACAACTATTATTCTAGGCTGTGGTTTACCCTTGGTCTGAACATTCACCTAGCAATTAATCCTTGTTCAAAGCTTTCTGCTTCTTTAAACTGACTCCTTGTTGCAATAAATCAGACTCACTCAGTCTCTAATGAGGGTTCCTGACATCAAAGTTACCCTCGCAACCCCATTAATCTGTCTGGGGAAGAAGGACACTGATAACGGTGGTCCCTTAATCTCTTTCTCCCTTCCTTTCTGTGGCATCTGTGTATTAGCAGACACACTTTGATATTCATGATATTCCTTTTTTTGTGTATCAGATTGCTCAGCAGCCACACTTGCATGTAGCCGATTGTTGTCTCTGCTTATTAAAATAGAAAGTTAGTATATATACATAAAATAGTACATGAGCACACACACACAGGTTCAGACATCTTGCTTTGACAGCGGTTTAACACTAAACTGACGTTTTCCACTGAGGATTAAATTGCGATTAGTCTTATCTAATTCATACCAAACTTGTATCTCTGACATTGACGGTGATACAGATTTGATTTTACATTTTTCTCATGTGTCACACAGTGCTGGAGGCGAGTTATCTAAGAGCACATTTGGACAGTTGGGTGCTTTCATATTAATCACATGTATCTCTTTCATCACATCATCTCCATACTGAAGTCATGCTGCTGTCAGATGTTAGCACGGGGAAAGACTATCAGATCTGTTCAGGGATGTCTGACTGGTGCTTTCTGTTTATTCCGGTAAAGAGCTAGTTAAACTTACATGGTTACTGAAAAATAACTAAATTGTTCACAAGTTGATTGTTCAATAGTTCAACTTAAAATTAAAATTCAGTCATTATTTACTCACTCCCACTCACTTCAAAGATTTACTGTGATAAATAATAATTATTAAGGAATGTGTAATTTTCAAATAAAATATCCCCTTAATTTTAACCTGTAAAGCCTGATATATATATATATATATATATATATATATATATATATATATATATATATATATATATATATATATATATATATATATATATATATATATATATATGATGCAGTATGCTCCATTGGGTAACGAAGGGAAACCTGTCACCAAAAAATGTTTCAAAAATGGCTATTACATTCTGTATGGATTTCATATTTATTGTGAAATGTATATAATTTAAAACATTACTTAACATTTAATCTGTACATATTTTTAAAGAAGAAAAAAAAATAACCCTTTGGATTTTATAAATATATGAATACAGTATTCCAAATCATCTCATGAGAATTAATTTCTGTACTCATCATTTTGTGTCTTCGACTGAACCGCAGGAGGCAGGAGATCCTAACTGTGACTGAAACAGCAAAATGATTTGAAGCTAAAGTAAATGATTTGTCTTGATTGCCTCGTGGCCACTCACAGTAGGGCTACTCCATGTTATATGGCCATTTTAGCTTCTAAATAAACGAACAAATGAGAAATAGTAAAGTGTGTCATCAACATTGTTATTTATAGTCTGTTTTCTCTGAAACAGAGGGAACCAATGAAATGAAAGACAGAGAATCCTGTTTGAAAATTGTCATTATTTCATAATCATAATGCAGAATTTTGTTTAGTAATACTAGTAACACTTTTTAGTAACACTCCAGCTTTTAAGTAAACTGTCATCCCCAGTTCCACTTGGAAGATGAGTTGAGGGTACATTGAAATGGTAGCTGGCAGTGAGATGTGTGTTAGCTAGACACAAATATTGATTGCACAGAGCAAAAAGAGCCCTTGGTCTCTGTGGTTGAAGATGAAGAGAGAGACTGAAAAGTGAGATCTATCTCAGGTGGCCAGAGAAGTTTAGACTCTCTCTTTTCTATACTGCAGTTTATTTATTTATTTTTCTTCAGAGTTCTGTTACTATGGAGTCAGGTAGTGCTTTCCTTGAATGCAGTACACTGAAATGCCTACTTTTTTTTTTTTTTCCTATGTAAACATTACAGGCACATATGTCTTCTTGATCTTTGCTGTGAGAAGAACTAAATTTATTGGATAATAAACCTCTTTAGTCTTTACTGGATCCAACAAGTAAAATCATGCATGCAATAATAATAATAATAATTTTGGCATATTCTGTTTAAATGCATTGTTGTAAAACACTTCTAGATATTAAATGATTTAATTTAAGACTGACAGTTGATAAAAAAAAAAACATACAAAAAAAAATGAATTATTTAAGCAGGTTTTTGTAATTAATCATTAATAATTGCTTACATTTAAAATTAAATCATAAATATATTTTTACATAGACTGTCCAGATATTTGTTTAATGTTAGTACATGAATTAAAGCAAATATCACTCACATCACTAATGCTTTTATTAAAATAATTCTGGAGATTAATTGGGTCAATTAAAAGGACAGTATAACTGAAAGCCAAAACAATTGGTCCCAGACTATCTAGCCCCTAATCAGTGACAGAATAAGCAATAAACTTATAGAATAAACTCTATTTGCAACTGTCACCCCATGATTTTACTCTTACATTTTAAATTGATCAGGGTTGAGAAAATTGCAAACCGAATAGAATATTACTAGAAAATAAAACACATTGTTTCTTTTTACCTGAGTCTGACAATCAACATTTTCTGAATGTTAAGAGTGTTAGCTTCAATGTGATACCCTTCAAGTGCCGAAGACAGGAAGACAAAGCTACACCAAGTACAAATTGAGAAAAAGGCCTGCTATCTCACAAAGCACCAATGGCATATGATATTATCAGAGCAAGCATGTGAAAGTCTTTTGGATGTCACAAAAAGCACACATTTGTTTCTGTTCTTTCTTTTCACTCACCTGAAATTGCAGAGGCACCAGTTTTTATTTATTTATATTTAGGTTCTTTGCAATGTGTAAAACAAGGCTTAAATTACTCATGAAAACTCACAATACAGTCACTGTTCTAATTGTTAAAGTAATCAGACTGTCGATTAGCAGCAACTTTTCGCCTGTCAACTTTGAGTAACGGGAGGCACTAAAATAATGCAATGCAATTTTTAGGCTCGCCAGATTCCACTTTATCACCTGGGACGTTTCCCAAATGGGAGCCACCTGGTGTGTGTTCATCAGTGGTGCTTTCTGTATACTGTATGAATGAAACATTAGAAACCTGCAATTTCTCACATTCAGCCACATCTTATTCTTTCTTGAAGCATAACAAATGCTATCTAGTGCCTTAATTTGTAGCTCTACCTCTTTATATACATCTCTCACCAAGTTTGTCTTTTTCTTTAGGTTAGAACATGAGCTGGTCCCTTAGACAGGCAAAATATGTATAGGAAGGTGTTTCTCCACATTTGTTTTAAAGATGTTGATGCTTTTGAAGGTTATGGAAAAAAATACATTTCAGTTACGTCCCAGTTATTGTCTCATCTAATTACCAATAATATGTATGATCATTTTCAGTCTGGTTTTTGTGCTTTTTACTGAGACTGTTTTCCTAGGGTTGCCAATGTGTTCTCCTTTCTCAGGCTCCTTTAATATCCTGATTTCACTGGTTCTCATCTCTGCCTTCAATACTGTTTGTCATAGTACACAATGTTTTTTTTAGATATTGGTGCCATTGATGCAGTTTTCATTGTACCTCACTTACTAACAAAAAAATCTATTCAAAATTACTAATCCGCCACACCTCTCCTGATTTAAGGTGTCCCTCATGGCTATGTACTCAGCCCTCTGCTCTTCATAATAAATATGCACTTTCTTTAGCAAAACTGCATTTTTTTATCACTTAATTCTCATATCTAGCCATATTATTAGATAAAAATACATTTAAACTTTAGTTCAAGCCTTTATAACATCATGCAAGGTCAATGTCTTCCAATAAACTTGGGCTCCTTTAATATCCTGATTTTACTGGTTCTCATCTCACCTTTCAAAACTGTTTGTCACAATACACTCCTTTCAGATTTCTGTCACTATATGACAGAGCCCTGACACTCATGCATCTTTTTGTCTTTGTATGAGCATGCAGTTTGAGTTCGATCGGCCGTGTGATCTCTCATCTGTGTGTTGTCTTCGTTGTGATGGCATGTGTAGAGTGTTCATTTGCTTTTGTCGTGTTTTCAACAGTTGATGTGTTTGGTGTTGCACATGGCTCAACACAACAGTGTAACTAGCTGTGTGCTGCTGTATTGTTTTGTGTTACAGTTTTTTTCAATCGCTAACAAGCGCTTAACCATACTTCAGATACTTTTTCTAAACTCTTAACACAGACAAACACCTACAAAACACAATTGGCCAAATGGATAATTTTCTTCTCAAAAACACATTTTGTTAAATATATACTAAGTCTTCATTTCAAAATAGAACACATCTTTCTCTGCACACACCAACTTTACCAAAACACTGGAAATCTGACTCAAAATTAAATTATTCTGTCAAAGAATAACACTTGTTTTCACTTCAAAAGGTACATGCAGTCAATCAAAGTACACCAGGTTTCAAAATACTGGCTATTGTTGACATTACAAAAACTGCATAGACTTTTATGTTTCAGTTTTACAGGTATTTGCATGCAAAACATGCAATTCATTGTTTTACACTAAATTTCTTGGTTAGGAACCGTATGTCCAAATATACAGTAATGTTCACATTCAAAAGCATTCCAGTAAAAAGCTATTTTTTTCCTTTACTGTTTACTGCAGGAGGTACAGTAGAAACACGGTATGATAGAACAGAAAAGGTTTGACAGTATTGCTTACAGTGAACAAAATATCCATGAAACACATAAGAGCATTCTTAACAAAAAACAACAACAGCAAAAAGCCCAGATAAAAAAAAGGGGGGGGGGGTAAAATAAAAACAATCTCTCACTGCTCCTCTCCTTTCACTGCTCCTCTCACTGCTCCTGCATCTCTCACTGCATCTCTCACTGCTCCTGCTCCTCTCACTGCTCCTCTCACTGCTCCTCTCACTGCTCCTGCTTCTCTCACTTCATCTCTCACTGCTCCTGCTCCTCTCACTGCATCTCTCACTGCTCCTGCATCTCTCACTGTATCTTTCACTGCTCCTGCTCCTCTCACTACTCCTCTCACTGCTCCTGCATCTCTCACTGCATCTCTCACTGCTCCTGCTCCTCTCACTGCTCCTCTCACTGCTCCTGTATCTCTCACTGCTCCTGCTCCTCTCACTGCTCCTCTCACTGCATCTCTCACTGCTCCTCTCACTGCATCTCTCACTGCTCCTGCTCCTCTCACTGCATCTCTCACTGCTCCTCTCACTGCATCTCTCACTGCTCCTGCTCCTCTCACTGCTCCTCTCACTGCTCCTGCTCCTCTCACTGCATCTCTCACTGCTCCTGCTCCTCTCACTGCATCTCTCACTGCTCCTCTCACTGCATCTCTCACTGCTCCTGCTCCTCTCACTGCTCCTGCTCCTCTCACTGCTCCTCTCACTGCATCTCTCACTGCTCCTCTCACTGCATCTCTCACTGCTCCTGCTCCTCTCACTGCTCCTCTCACTGCATCTCTCACTGCTCCTGCTCCTCTCACTGCTCCTCTCACTGCATCTCTCACTGCTCCTGCTCCTCTCACTGCTCCTGCTCCTCTCACTGCTCCTCTCACTGCTCCTGCTCCTCTCACTGCTCCTCTCACTGCATCTCTCACTGCTCCTGCATCTCTCACTGCTCCTCTCACTGCTCCTGCTCCTCTCACTGCTCCTCTCACTGCATCTCTCACTGCTCCTGCATCTCTCACTGCTCCTGCTCCTGCTCCTCTCACTGGGCCCGTTGCTCTTACTCTTCCTCGTCCATACATTACAGTGTTTGTCTTTTTCTGTTTCTGTTTCCAAAAATATCACTCTTCAAAGTCCTCCTTTTATTGTATAAGTGTCAATGTAATAGAAAAAAATAACCCCTGCCATTGAGTCTAAGCCAGATTGGAATCAGTTGTGGTTTGCCCAATTTACACAACATAAATCAGCTAAGATAAATTGTTTTTGAACTGATATCATTGCAGAAGCAGAGGTTTTTATACTGTATCTAAGGTTTGGAACATTGTTTTTGCTATTGTGGGATGTTGTGTGTTAACATTTGTAAATACTACAAAAACGATCCATAATTTTGTTGGGAGGTATAGCTTGTCTGTTCAGAAAATGTAAGCATTGTGGAAATGTGTTCAATGACTCCATACTGTGTGAAAACGACATGAAATGTGTGAATGGTATGGCCACAATAGACAGATGCTGTGCTAATTGTGTTTAGAGTTTTGAAAATGTGACAACTGCTTGGACAAATGCTTGTTAGCGACTGAAAAAAACTGTAATGTGGATCATGTGTTCTCGTTGGTCGCGTGTTGTTGTTATGTTTTGAATGAGCAAATTGATTTGTTTTATTTGTATGTGCTATTTGCTCCAATGTGTACTGTCTAAACCCGCCCATACTGTTACCTGATAATTGCTGCAGTTGCTCCACCAGTCCTCCCTTGTTACCCTCCTCATTTGCTTCCCTATTTATTCTCTTATTTTCTGTCCTGTGCTAGTTTGTCATCATATGTGACCTATGCTTCCAAAATGAGTTGGAATGCGCATGGGCTAATTTTGAGCTACAGGCAAAATGTTTTTGAAAAATTTTGATTTTAGTCGATTTTAAGGTTTTAACAAAAATGCATTCTTTAAGCCCTCATTTAGCGATCCCAATGCTCCAAATAATAAGTTTAAATATCTGATTACCTTTATTTGTACGTTTTCTGAGAGGAGTAACTTTTCTCCACTTACTTCTCAAGCTGACTGTCATCTGAAGTGCGTGCACAAAGGCGCTTCCGACTGCGCGTGATCCCAATAAATATACACCTATACACAAAATTACAGTATTTAAGTATTCAAGCAAACATTATCTTATGTTTTTAGTGAACATTCGGGGGACTGTTTGGGAAAAAACATCTGATATTTAACATTCTATTAGATCGGTGAATTACAGAAGGTCTTAATGTAGGCCGCCTCATTAATGTTAGCATTAGCATACATTAGCGTTATCATTATTCAACAAATAAAAGAATCACTGGCTGCTCTTGATTTAACTGCTTTTGTAGTTTTAATAATACATTTATTTGTAATAAACACACTAAAGGGATTTTTGCTTTTGATTATTTTGTTTTTCTCTTCTAGTTGAAATGATAGTAGTGAAAACAATACACATTTTACACCAAACACAACAGTGATAATATCAATCTAACACCACTTTCTTCATCTGAGATAAAAAAATTGACCCATCTCGATCAAACTATGAATCAAGTATTTGTGTGCTTTATCTCTGCGCTAGTGCCCAGAATTTCCAAATTCTTAGATAAAATATACTTTATCATTTTTTTTTTCACTAGTATAACATAATATTTCCCCCCACTTTTATCCACAATCTTTTTGTAGTTTCGTCCATTGTAAAAATTATGACCAAATCGACTTGATTCCTCCTTGTATCCTTGACATGAATATTAACTATGAAGTCAAGCACTAAAGCTGTGAATTGTATATGCTAGCATGCTGGCTTTCTTGATCACTGACCATGCGTGCAATGCTGCCATTTCAGACAAGCTTGTCTATGGACACCCTGCTAGTACCTTTCTGGCAGGTCCAGATAGGGGAACTAATTAACTCCCTGGACAAGAAAATGCACAGTGATGTTGTGGGGTCAGGATGATGTTTCATTCTATTCCTCTGGTGTCAGAACAGAATAAGCAAACAAATAATGTATTAAAGGCATGGGTTTTGCAACCCACAAGTGTACCCAAAGCCACAGACATAATTTGGTACAAAAAGAACAGGTCACAAGGGAGAATATCTCCAGTTTAGTGGACTGACTTGTTAACAGAGTAACTAATAACAACACCTCATGTAATGATGACAGACTGATGGGATAGAGAGTTTAGAGGACAGCCCTCACAGATTGGGGATGTCTATTATGACCCCCCGCTTTCAGTATTGCAGCTTCATCAACTCTCGCTGTGCACCACTGGAGACCCAGCAACCAAGACATTCAACACAACTTCTTAATTACAAGGCAGATGTTAATGATACAATTAATTAGTTTCTGCTCCAGTAACTGTGTTACAAAAGAACTGGGCTTTCTCCACCGAGATTATGTGCTTTTTTTATTAAGGGCATTCAATTAAATTGACAGATGCTCACTGCTCTTGAAGAGTGTTGACAATAAATAAGAGTAGAGGATGTGAGAAATCAACCAGAAGTTAACTGCGGTTGCTTTTTATGCAAGATTTATTTCCCATTTTAAGGAGCAATAATTATACATCTTCTATTATTATTTTCTTAAAGATATATATCTAACTTACCCTCTCCTTTATGTCCTTCCAAACCTATTTTTGTGCAGTTTGATAGTGCATATTCTTATTTATAAATTTTTGGTTATGATTGTTTTTGGCATCATTGGTTTCAAACCTGGCATGACATGTCTGGATGTTCCACGTCAGCACATAGCAAACATAGACAAGATTTGAACTATGGCAGATAATATTATACTTAGCAATAATGTTCTCATATCCAACTATTTAATTAATAAATTTGACAATGGTGAAAAATTCCAGTCTTTGTGCATAAGCTCACCAAGATGGCAGACAAAAGTAATCTGTCTGTATTCCTCTTTAAGGGGTCATTTGATGCATATTATTATTATTATTATTATTATTATTATTATTTTATTTATTTATTATTATTATTTTTTTTGTTGTCATTATTCAATTTTATTGTATGGAAAAAGGAGTGTGAATTGGGGGGATGGGCAATGAATAAGCTTTGGAATGAGGGTGAATATATTTTGTAATAGAGACCAAAAGTTGAATGCACATCTGTGATGTACTAAAGTATCAAACAAAATAAATAAATGGATAATAATAAAATCTGTGGGTTGTTATGCTGCATGCAAGTGTTTATTCATTTGTAATTTAAAGTATCCATGGCACGAACAATCATTTCCCCTCTTTTTTATCCAAACTATTCATTTTTCCACAAGCTACTCTGAACAATAGAAAAAGGGGGATTTTTGTATAGCAGAATAATTTTAAGTGAGGTATGACAACTGAAAAAAGAAAAAGAAAAGTAACGGCATCCCTGTTTTATTAGCGGTAAAAAAAACATAATTTATTATTTTTATTTTTTTCTGGCACATAACCTTGCCACATATTATTCTCTTTTCCCTTATTTCTGTAGAAATTTTCTTTTCGCATTGACAAATGTTCCTTTCTGGAGGTTATGAGTGTGTGTCTCCAGATCTAACTTAATAATTGTAGGAAGAAAAGGTTCAAATAACTTATTTGTGATTTTTACTCACTTGAAAATGTTCTTCCTTGTATTATTTACCAGAACAAGGAGTATTTCATATCACTAATGCATATAATCTTGGGGCTAGTTGTCTCTGAGTCAACGTTCTGAGTGGAAAACTTGAAAATGCATTATATACAGTATATGCATTTTATATATATATATATATATATATATATATATATATATATATATATATATATATATATATATATATATATTAGTGGTGGGCAGTTATCGGCGTTAACGTGCTGCATTAACGTGAGACTCTTATCGGGTGATTAAAAAAAATATCGCCGTTAATCTCTTCTCAAAGTTGAATTAGGAGCTTGGTCTATACTATGCAAGCTATGATGACTATGATGACCGGATATATACCTAGCCGAATCTGTAGGGGGCGAGAATGAGTTTTTAAACCTGTGTGTATGCCTACTGTGAAATTACCCCATCAAACGTGACGTGCTTACATGGATGCAACTGAAGCTGCCTGGTTTGCTTCAGGGAATTATTATTATTTTTTTAAAGAAGCTTCCCAATGGAAACCTCGATAAGACGCACACCTATTTCACACATAATCCGTCTGCAGTGCATACTCATACTCATTGTGCTTTCACACAGGACGCGTTTGTAGTCTGCTACTCGGTATGTGAAGGATCGCTGCACTGCTGTAGACGCAACACTCCTGGAACGCATTGAATCCATTCTGGGTGGGTAAAAAAATACGAAATGCATACGCACTGCAGATGGAGTACGTGTGAAACAGGCGTAAGGTTGTTTGCACCGTGTGCAATGTGGAATTCGTTTACAGCTTTCTCAAGCAGTTTGTGATGCATTTTGGAAACAGGAGATGAGCCCCTGGTCTAATGCACCACCTGTCTTGAGAAACCCCTTCTCAAAGACTTAAATATGAAATAGCACATGTGGAATTATACATAACAAAAAAGTGTGAAACAACTGAAAATATGTCATATTGTAGGTTCTTCAAAGTAGCCACCTTTTGCTTTGATTACTGCTTTGCACACTCTTGGCATTCTCTTGATGAGCTTCAAGAGGTAGTCACCTGAAATGGTCTTTCAACAGTCTTGAAGGAGTTCCCCGAGAGATGCTTAGCACTTGTTGGCCCTTTTGCCTTCTGTCTGTGGTCCAGCTCACCCCTAAACCATCTGGATTGGGTTCAGGTCCGGTGACTGTGGAGGCCAGGTCATCTGGCGCAGCACCCCATAACTCTCCTTCTCAAATAGCCCTTGATGCCTTCAGTGTGACTCTACAATTTTCATAGTCATGAAAATAAAGAAAACTCTTTGAATGAGAAGGTGTGTCCAAACTTTTGGTCTGTACTGTATATATATATATATATATATATATATATATATATATATATATATATATATATATATATATATATATATATATATATATATATGTGTGTGTGTGAGTGTATGTGTGTATTAGGGGTGTAACGATTCTCTCATTTTCTCGATGCATCGATTACAAACCCTGACGATTCATATGCATCGATCTTAAAACATGATTTTTTAAATCGTGAATCGCCGATCTCGGACAACAATCGATTTAAAACACTAAGAATCAAATAAATCGTGATTTCTATAGTGATTCAATGCTTTCAAAATATATACACATTAAATTACTACAACCACAAATTAATGAAGACCTTGAACAGTGTTCGTGCCTCGCTTCTCTCCTTCACGCTCTCCACTATTACCGGCCGAGACTGTCAGAGGATTGTGCTAAAGCTCTGTTCCTCTCTGACGCAGCTGATGACGTGTGATCTCTCCTTAGGACTCGTGGTCAGAAATACTAAAGTAAGTAGTTTTACTTTCCTGTAGTTTATTTCATCTGCATCTTACCGAAGGCGTTACCGGAGCAGTCGAAAGCTGCGTATTTATTGCATGGAGCAGAAATGTAAGTGTCTAAATGCACAGTTCCATTGAATGATAGCTAAATGTGTTTTAACAATGCTGATGAACCGAATGTACGAAGGAAATAACCACAGCATTAACAATGACCTTGAAATAAGAGCGCGAGGTTTATCTGATAATCAGATGCATTAAAGTAGCATTTGTTGCTTTAGCAAACAGACATCGGGCGTGTTTTCTCTCAGAACCATCATTCACTTATGAAGAGGAAAAGTTAAATAGCTTCTATAGCATTTTATTCTTTGAAAATGAGATGATTTTTTTTCACACTGACAGAGAACTGATTTCGCTCTGCAGCTAAACTGAATAAAAGCAGAATGAACTGATGAAACTTTCTGTCACTTCTGAAATGATGGCTATGCCCCTGGTGTGACAAAATGTTAGCCTATACATAATACTCTTAAAGCTCTTTTTTTTTTTTATCTTGGCTTACATACATTTTTACGTATGCCATGTCATGCCATAGCATCATTAAACTAACATCTAACAATGGACAAAAGGCTGCTGTAGTTGCCCCTGACTAAGCATTTAAAGAATTTAGGGGAAGCATTTAAATAATCCTGTGAATACACTTAAAGAATGCAGAATCGAATCGTTATAATCGAATCGTTATAATCGAATCGTTATAATCGAATCGAATGTAATTTAATGGTGAATCAAATTGAAACTGAATCATTTGCAAAAATCTTTCTTGAATCGAAACGAAAACCTATGAATGGTGAATCGAATCGCTGCCTACCCAAAGATTCACAGCCCTAGTGTGTATGTATATAAAGAAAGAGTCCACACTGTCAGGGTCTCTGTTTTCATTAGCATGCTTAGGTTGTGGAGTGAGCTGTTGTTTCTGACTCAACAGATTTGTTTTCATGGATATCATGTCACCCTTGACATCTCATCTCAGGCACAGAATTACTCCGCAGCCCTCGCCTCCGAGTTCCCCAGGAGTTGCAAGAAGCATTAGCCTTGCACTTCACTTATTCACTGTTCAATTCCTATCTGTCTCTTGCCCAACTATTGACCCTAAACAAGATCAGAACCCCATCCTGCATTGCTGGTAATGTTAGGTTCAAAACTCACTCTGTAGATGAAAATAAAACAGAGCTTACCCTGATTAATAAAATCGCTTAAGCTGGGCCAAGATGGTCAAGGTGGTCTGTTTTGATGGCTTTAGAGGGATTTTAGGTACTTTTGGCTGGGCAGGCTTGCTAAAAAAAAAATGGATTTGTGTTGAGTTAATAAATTGTTTTGAAATGTACTTTTAATTGATTTCATTAGTTAAATAGATGTTTACTTAATCCATTTGCATTGGCATTATATGAATAATTTTTATCTACATAGAAATTGAAAACACCGTTTCTTTGTTTATCTGCTACCCAAGGTACTTAAATTGAGTTTACGCTGTAAAACAAAAAACTGTCTGAAATTTAATGGTAACATATTGTAAAATACTATTGCTTAAACTTGTTAAGTGGTTAACTGTAAGTTTCTACGGTTTCTACATTCCACTCTGCACTGTAAATGTTCAATGTCACTTAAAGGTTGAATAAATCTAAATCGACAATCATTTATTGCCACTGATTTGCTGGTGAAATGGGAGTCTTTGTATGGAAAACAGCAGGATGTCAGACTTAGTGAATGCTGTGGACTTCATGAAGTTTTTAAAGTATGCAACAAGAATACAGTACAGCTTTAGAAAACTAGCAGTAATTGCTGGTGTAATTTTAAACTCTTTCTAAAGAAAAAAGGGCTTCCCATGTTCTTATTGTTGTTCAACAAGGTTTTTACTGAGAATCGCATACTGTGTTTTCCAATTCCAGACTATTGAAATGTACAGCATCTGTGCTGAGAGCAGCCCTTGGGTTATCTTTAAGGGTCCAGTACAGCACAGAAGAGATTCATGATCCAGAACCTCCCGCTGATGTGGGTCTAGAGCCTAACGAATACACTACAGGCTGCGGCTGCCCACAGGATAGTGACCTACATGGCTTGAGGTTTTGTAGTACAAACTGTGCAGGGCTTGAACGCCGCTACAGATGTACTGATGAGAACCGATGCAAGAGAAGACAACTAGAAAGTGGTGTGTGATAAATATGTTTCTGAATTTTTCCAAACTCAAAAACAAGGATCTAGCCTGAAGGTCACAACAGATACTTTGAAACATGAAAATGCCAAGCATTGCTAAAACTTTTACAGCAACCTGAAAAGTGTAATTAGTTTGGTCTCGTAGAGCTGTGTGTTGCTGCGCTATGAAGTGTAACTGACTTTGCACTGAAACGCAATTCTGGAAAACACTTCCTTGATAGTATTAAAGTTTCGATTAAATACGCAGTCGAAAGCTGCGTATTTATTGCATGGAGCAGAAATGTAAGTGTCTAAATGCACAGTTCCATTGAATTATAGCTAAATGTGTTTTAACAATTCTGATGAACCGAATGTACGAAGGAAACTGTTAAAATAACCACAGCATTAACAATGACCTTGAAATAAGAGCGCGAGGTTTATCTGATAATCAGATGCATTAAAGTAGCATTTGTTGCTTTAGCAAACAGACATCGGGCGTGTTTTCTCTCAGAACCATCATTCACTTATGAAGAGGAAAAGTTAAATAGCTTCTATAGCATTTTATTCTTTGAAAATGAGATGATTTTTTTTCACACTGACAGAGAAGTGATTTCGCTCTGCAGCTAAACTGAATAAAAGCAGAATGAACTGATGAAACTTTCTGTCACTTCTGAAATGATGGCTATGCCCCTGGTGTGACAAAATGTTAGCCTATACATAATACTCTTAAAGCTCTTTTTTTTTTTTTATCTTGGCTTACATACATTTTTACGTATGCCATGTCATGCCATAGCATCATTAAACTAACATCTAACAATGGACAAAAGGCTGCTGTAGTTGCCCCTGACTAAGCATTTAAAGAATTTAGGGGAAGCATTTAAATAATCCTGTGAATACACTTAAAGAATGCAGAATCGAATCGTTATAATCAAATCGAATGTAATTTAATGGTGAATCAAATCGAAACTGAATCATTTGCAAAAATCTTTCTTGAATCGAAACGAAAACCTATGAATGGTGAATCGAATCGCTGCCTACCCAAAGATTCACAGCCCTAGTGTGTATGTATATAAAGAAAGAGTCCACACTGTCAGGGTCTCTGTTTTCATTAGCATGCTTAGGTTGTGGAGTGAGCTGTTGTTTCTGACTCAACAGATTTGTTTTCATGGATATCATGTCACCCTTGACATCTCATCTCAGGCACAGAATTACTCCGCAGCCCTCGCCTCCGAGTTCCCCAGGAGTTGCAAGAAGCATTAGCCTTGCACTTCACTTATTCACTGTTCAATTCCTACCTGTCTCTTGCCCAACTATTGACCCTAAACAAGATCAGAACCCCATCCTGCATTGCTGGTAATGTTAGGTTCAAAACTCACTCTGTAGATGAAAATAAAACAGAGCTTACCCTGATGAATAAAATCGCTTAAGCTGGGCCAAGATGGTCAAGGTGGTCTGTTTTGATGGCTTTAGAGGGATTTTAGGTACTTCTGGCTGGGCAGGCTTGCTCAAAAAAATGGATTTGTGTTGAGTTAATAAATTGTTTTGAAATGTACTTTTAATTGATTTCATTAGTTAAATAGATGTTTACTTAATCCATTTGCATTGGCATTATATTAATAATTTTTATCTACATAAAAATGTAAAACACCGTTTCTTTGTTTATCTGCTACCCAAGGTACTTAAATTGAGTTTACGCTGTAAAACAAAAAACTGTCTGAAATTTAATGGTAACATATTGTAAAATGCTATTGATTAAACTTGTTAAGTGGTTAACTGTAAGTTTCTACGGTTTCTACATTCCACTCTGCACTGTAAATGTTCAATGTCACTTAAAGGTTGAATAAATCTAATCGACAATCATTTATCGCCACTGATTTGCTGGTGAAATGGGAGTCTTTGTATGGAAAACAGCAGGATGTCAGACTTAGTGAATGCTGTGGACTTCATGAAGTTTTTAAAGTATGCAACAAGAATACAGTACAGCTTTAGAAAACTAGCAGTAATTGCTGGTGTAATTTTAAACTCTTTCTAAAGAAAAAAGGGCTTCCCATGTTCTTATTGTTGTTCAACAAGGTTTTTACTGAGAATCGCATACTGTGTTTTCCAATTCCAGACTATTGAAATGTACAGCATCTGTGCTGAGAGCAGCCCTTGGGTTATCTTTAAGGGTCCAGTACAGCACAGAAGAGATTCATGATCCAGAACCTCCCGCTGATGTGGGTCTAGAGCCTAACGAATACACTACAGGCTGCGGCTGCCCACAGGATAGTGACCTACATGGCTTGAGGTTTTGTAGTACAAACTGTGCAGGGCTTGAACGCCGCTACAGATGTACTGATGAGAACCGAAGTAAGAGAAGACAACTAGAAAGTGGAGTGTGACAAATATGTTTCTGAATTTTTCCAAACTCAAAAACAGGGATGTAGCCTGAAGGTCACAACAGATACTTTGAAACATGAAAATGCCAAGCATTGCTAAAACTTTTACAGCAACCTGAAAGGTGTAATTAGTTTGGTCTTGTAGAGCTGTGTGTTGCTGCGCTATGAAGTGTAACTGACTTTGCACTGAAACGCAATTCTGGAAAAGACTTGCTTGATAGTATTAAAGACACATAAGATGCATGTATGTAGGTCATGCAACAAATAAAGGGATTGTATTTTTTTTCTCTGAAGAATCATGTAATACATAAGACTGGCAGCTGGAAATTCAGCTTTGCTATCAAAAAATAAATTATATATTTTTTTAAATGATCACTTAAGAAAATATCTGTTTATATGTAAATATCTCACTCCTCCTCTGATCATTTTATAGAATTATGCATCATTGTTTTTACAGTTTTTTTCAGTCGCTAACAAGCATTTGTCCAAGCAGTTGTCACATTTTCAAAACTCTAAACACAATTAGCACAGCATCTGTCTATTGTGGCCATACCATTCACACATTTCATGTCGTTTTCACACAATATGGATTCATTGAACACATTTCCACAATGCTACAAGCTATACCTCCCAACAAAATTATGGACCGTTTTGGTAGTATTTACAAATGTTAACACACAACATCCCACAATAGCAAAAACAATGTTCCAAACCTTAGATACAGTATAAAAACCTCTGCTTCTGCAATGATATCAGTTCAAAAACAATATATCTTAGCCGATTTATTTTGTGTAAATTGGGCCAACCACAACTGATTCCAATCTGGCTTAGACTCAATGGCAGGGGTTATTTTTTTCTATTACATTGACACTTATACAATAAAGGGAGGACTTTGAAGAGTGATATTTTTGGAAACAGAAAAGACAAAGACTGTAATGTATGGACAAGGAAGAGTAAGAGCAAGGGGCCCAGGGAGAAGAGCAGGAGCAGTGAGAGATGCAGTGAGAGGAGCAGGAGCAGTGAGAGGTGCAAGAGCAGTGAGAGGAGCAGTGAGAGAAGCAGGAGCAGTGAGATGAGCAGTGAGAGGAGCAGGAGCAGTGTTTCTACTGTACCTCCTGCAGTAAACAGTAAAGGAAAAAAAATAGCTTTTTACTGGAATGCTTGAATGTGAACATTACTGTACATTTGGACATGCAGTTCCTAACCAAGAAATTTAGTGTAAAACAGTGAATTGCATGTTTTGCATGCAAATACCTGTAAAACTGAGACTGAAAAGTCTATGCAGTTTTTGTAATGTCAACAATAGCCAGTATTTTGAAACCTGGTGTACTTTGATTGACTGCATGTACCTTGTGAGGTGAAAACAAGTGTTATTCTTTGACAGAATAATTTAATTTTGAATCAGATTTCCAGTGTTTTGGTAAAGTTGGTGTGGGCAGAGAAAGATGTGTTCTATTTTGAAATGAAGATTTAGTATATATTCAACAAAATGTGTTTTTGAGAAGGAAATTATCCATTTGGCCAATTGTGTTTTGTAGGTGTGAGTCTGTGTTAAGAGTTTAGAAAAAGTATCTGAAGTATGGTTAAGCGCTTGTTAGCGATTGAAAAAAACTGTAACTTTACCTTTGAGACGTATCTATATACAACCTCTGTTATTATTGGTCAATCTTTTTACATTTACAAAATTTGCAATTTATTATTTTGCTGTTAGGTTGAATTTAGTTTATTTTCAATAAAAGTTCGCAAAGCCTACATCACTTTGTGGCAGGTTCACGAAACTATCTGCTGCTCAACCTGAAATGACCCAGGACCTTGTTAAAAACTTCATCCTCTCAACCCTAAAGTTAGGACACTTCAGGGCCGCAGGTGCCACTACAGTAACAAACACCAAGGGATCAGCACAAAGTATGCTGAACTTATTATTAGTTATATACTGAATGGAATAACAATATTGTTAACAAACGAAAGGTGCAGGAGGAGTTAAAACCACCACATTTTGTATACAGTTATTTACAAAATAGTTAAAAACTTTCATTTGTTTGCATCCTCTCTCATTTGCCTGCTTTGTCATAACTGCATTTTTCATGACTTGTGGAGGTGTAAGTCTGTGCTCTAGTTTTGCATGTAAGATGTCATCCATCACAGAGTCCGATAGTGAATAGCTGGAGGTTATAGTCTATAAAGGGTAAGACTGTAGCAGCTGGTTGAAAGAGAGGTCATTGCCAGGCAGAGCAGGTGCTATTGCTGCACTGAGGGGGTTTGTTTTGCCCTTTAGAAGAGCAGCTTTCCATGAAACTGACCTTTGACATGATTCTACATAAGCTGGAGCTCAGCTTTGTTTTCCATGACTAATCTGAGATTTCTGTCATCATAACAAATACTTATCTGCTTTATGACAAAATTATGGGATTTCAGTTGCACAAAGTTAATGGAGGTCAATGACAAAGTGGTCACGATAGTCTAGTTTAAAATAAGTTTAGAAGTGCAATCTTTGTATTCATGTTTGTTTCACATGGCTTGGAACATTTATTCCACTTAAATAGTTTGTTTAATGCTTTTAGAAATGTCAAATGGTGTAACCATCAATTAAAAAGTAATACCTTGATTGTAGGAAACATGTAGGATTTACTTTGAAATCATTTTTCACTAAGAAATTGCTAAGAGATTTTAATAATAATAATAAAAAAAAAAACGTAACGCACTGAATTAAATAAATAAATAAAATATTGTAGTAGAAACAGTATTTCCTTGCTAAATGTTCTCCAGTAATCTTTGTTTCTGTTTCTGTTTTTTTCGAAATTGTTATAGTGAATTTTTATGTTTGTAAGTTGTTTTTGTAGTAATTTGTTTTAAAAAAGTGAGAAGTGAAAATTATTTAAAGTTTTTTTTTTTAAAGGTAAAATATTTTTTTTACAATTATCCTTAATTGTTCATGCATAAATTCATAGATTTTTCTGATATTTTAAGAGACTTATTACTGACCTTAACACACAGTCATGTGGATTTATGACTTTAATTTAGCAGTCAAATATTAATAAGCAGTGAATCTTTTTTTTTTCATCTAAGAAATAATAATCAAAGGTAATGCCATATCATATGTTTTTTTTTACTTTACCCCTCGCCCACCCCCCCCCAAAAAACCCACTAAATTAATTTTATAACAGAAATTAGAAGAGATGTGTTCAAGAAGAGATGTATTCAAATCCCTTTATGTAAAGTTTTTAATGTAAACAAAAGTTTTTTTTTACTCAATTTCCATGACATTTTTAGCTTGTATTCAATAGAGTAATGTAGGCATTCTGATAAATATTTCATTTCATGCCCTACATAAGAAAACAGATTATGAGTGAAATGGCAGTGAATAGATGAAGGCTGTTGCTTTAACACTGATGATGTCTTTCTTTGTGTTCATCTGAAAACCATTTATGTATTTGTTTGCTTTCATCCTGAGGAAAGGATATTTATTCTTGTGGTGAATTGCACACCCAGAAATAGATCCAGCACAGCCTGAAATCGCTTAACAGCACCTCAGTTTGGGATATGCTGACAGCATACAGCCGGCCATTCTGAATAATTTATGTCATTCAGTCCATTGTGCACCGAATGTGTAACAAAATGTTGAGGTTTATAGGCTATAAAACAGAGAAATCCAATAAGAAAATGATCAGAGCGAAGGAGGGCAAAGGTTCGTTGGGGTCATCTCAGGAAATTCTCCCAAATTGCCTCCAAGTCCAGGCGAAAATGAGAGTCATGACTCAAAAAGTCAGCACGCTTTCGTAGCGGCCAGCTTTCATCACGTGCACCGCAGCGGTGCTGACCTTTGTGAAAACAGCGCACACTTGCGTGGCCTTGAATTAATTCAAACCATGACCTCAGCTCCTCTGTTTCTTATTTGGGTGGTGCATTTGTACAGAGATTGTCCTGTGTAAGGGTTTTTTTTAGTTGAACCAGTAACCTCTCTCAGGCACAGGGGAGCTTTATTCCCTTTCCGTTTAATTGCCCTTAGCAGGCTGCTGACTTCTCAAAAAATCTGAACTCCCATGTATTACACAAGAAGTTATGTATTAGTCATGAGATGGGACTCTCAGAAGGGGCTTGGTGGCAAGGCATCAGGTGGGCAGCCTGGGTGTGAGTGTCATCATTAAGCAAGCTCATGTCTCAAATCCGCAAAAGTGCCACTTCTAAAAGCGCTTACATTTATTGTGACACCCTCATGGCTACATGCAATGGGAAATCATTGCTAGGGCTGGGTGCTATTATTTTATTTTAAAATAATGAAAAATAATAAATAACATATCACTTTGTCATACAAATATGATATTTTGTAAAAATGTTTAAACATATTTTTATTTACTATTTATTTTTTAGAAAAAGTGTGGTAATCGAGAATAGACATTGCAGTCTATGTTTTTTGCATACATTTATAAAGATATAAATAAAGTGGATGTTTCATATACCTTCGTCATTATGTGTACTTCAGTTTTATGACCCTGATACAGTGTCAATAAAAGTTAAACCTTCCCTGTCACAGGGAATTCACCCCATAGAGCTGTCAAATTCAGTCACATCTGGAAATGAATGTCCTGTCTGATTATTCTGATTCTGAATAATTTGATTATTAAGACCGCAAGAAAATGGGGTTTCTGCACTCTAGTCAGGGAAGCTAAACAAATTACCTTTGAGTTCTTAATTTTAAATTTACAATGAGTTTGAATCAGTTGGTGTTGGATTGCAAATAATCTAACAGCAGACAGAAGAAACCTTCCTTTGGCATATATATATGTACAGTTGCTGGTCATATAATTAGAATATCATCAAAAAGTTGATTTATTTCACTAATTCCATTCAAAAAGTGAAACTTTTATATTATATTCATTCATTACACAGAGACTGATATATTTCAAAAGTTAATTTCTTTTATTTTTGATGATGATAATTGACAACTAAGGAAAATCTCAAATTCAGTATGTCAGAAAATTTGAATATTGTGAAAAGGTTCAATATTGAAGACACCTGATGCCACACTCTAATCAGCTAATTAACTAAAAAAAAAAACACCTGCAAAAGGCCTTTAAAGGGTTTCTCAGTCTAGTTCTGTAGGCTACACAATCATGGGGAAGACTGCTGACTTCACAGTTGTCCAAAAGACGACCATTTACACCTTGCACGGCAAGACACAAAAGGTCATTGCAAAAGAGGCTGGCTGTTCACAGAGCTCTGTGTCTAAGCACATTAATAGAGAGGCGAAGGGAAGGAAAAGATGTTGGTAGAAAAAAGTGTATAAAGGGCAAGCAAAAGGGATAACAGCAACCTGATGAAGATTGTGAAACAAAACCCATTCAGAAATGTGGGGGAGATTCACAAAGAGTGGACTGCAGCTGGAGTCAGTGCTTCAAGAACCACTACACACAGACGTGTGCAAGACATGGGTTTCAGCTGTCGCATTCCTTGTGTCAAGCCACTCTTGAACAACAGACAGCGTCAGAAGTGTCTAAAGACAAAAAGGACTGTACTGCTGCAAAGTTGTGGTCCAAAGTTATGTTCTCTGATGAAAGTAAATTTTGAATTTCCTTTGGAAATCAGGGTCCAAGAGTCCTAACTAAGTATTGAGTGCTGTACATGCTTATACATACAAGTTTCACATTTTGAATGGAATTAGTGAAATAAATAAACTTTTTGATGATATTCTAATTATATGACCAGCACCTGTAATGCTACAGTAGTTCATTTTATTTGTTTCTGAACCAATTGCGATACATCAGTTTTGAATATGCGTAAGTCCACATCTGTGGTGGTGTGACTGCTACTACTATACTTTTTTTTTTTTCGTTAATTAACTAGACATTTTTGTTTCAAAGAAATCTCAGTTTCTTGATCAATACAAATTAATATAGGAGCTTGTCGACTCTTCTTTACGTTGTTTTGATTACAAAACCAGGACTAATGCTGTAAATGACTTTTTGAATTGAACACAAAGAAAATGTTATCAGATTATGTAACACAATGTAACAAATGAAACACAATTAATAATTTTGGACCATTTTGAAAAGGGTATATCAAGTGTAACTTGTCATTGGCTATAGCTGTCCTTCTGTCATAAAGAAAAGTAATTACATGAATCCAGATCACATTACAGCTGCTGATTATAAAAATTTCACAAAGTAGCATGTTTTAAATGAAAGATTTGGAGAATTAATGGCCCTCATTCAGTGTCCTCCGTTCCCAGACAGGTTAATGAGATTGTGAGAGGACTGTTAGCATCAGAGTTCCTTATTAAAAACACACTGTACCCTTATTCATCTCACCTGAGAGTAAGAATGGGAAAGCAAGGACACATACTGTTAGAATTAATCGCTCAGTCAAAATTGATTTTGACCAAGGGCAAGCCATAGAGACAATGCTGGAAAACAACTGCCAAAACTCCAGGTTGCCAACAGCCATCAAGTATTTCCTCTTCACAGCTCCAGGTGTTGTCAAGCAACTTCTGGGTTATTATGTGTATCCCATCACCCTGCTTGAAAAAAAGACATTTATGATGCATTCCAGACAACCCAGAGCTTGGAATTGTACCAAATCTTTGAAAAGAATCAATGGAATGGTGCTGGAGAGTGGACATCTGGCTCACAAAGTCAATGAAATCGATCACCCCTGACTTCTGAGAAGTATCATTGATGGCATTAACAAGATTGGCGGAAACTCTCTTCTGTTGGTTATTTTCTAGTGCAGGTGGGTGAATTTTGAGTATTAAACTGCTTGGTGGTTAAACAAGTTAAGAGGCTTGGCATGGAAACCAGGGGCCAGATTAACATAATATTCTTAGAATAAATTAAATGTTAACTGCTATTGTTTTCTTATTGTCTAATTTTAAAAAATTAAGAATAAAAAAATACATATTTTTTAATTATTATTATTATTATTATTGTAAACTTCTTAGAATTTATCTTAATTTATCCTGTTCATATTAATTTTTTAACTAGGTTGTCTCTGCCTCTTGTATCTCAAATACAATATACGCAGGGATTTCACTATTGCGTCATGTTTTGTGACTCACTATTTTATGGGTTTGAAACCTTAGGATTGCTGTCCAAGATCTTCAATCTTCAACGCTACCACCACCCCACTCTTACATGAGCTGTTTAGATCAATCTCAAAGTTCAGAGGCCTCCACGATTTGACATGCATCATCTGTCTCTTGTATGTCTGAAGACACCATAAACAGTAGCTGGCAGACACAAACCATGTGCAAAGCGTGTGAGTGTGTATTACTGAAACACTGATCCTTCAGACACATGGCATGGTGTGGCTTCTTTCTGGATCAATAAATAATCCATTCCTCTGACCTTATGCGAGACGAGAGAGAAAATTACAAGACTGTGAAGAGGGTCTCACCACTAGCAAGCAGTCTGAGGGCTAGACAGTGTTGAGATGAAAGGAGGATGTAGACCCAAAGACCCAAGAGCGGTTTCTTTTGATCTGACTGTCTGCTGAAAACTCAACCTCTTGTTGTGTGACAAACCAATGCATTCACAAATATGCAAACAACTAAATTAATTTACTTGCTACCAAGACCATGACATTTATATTTCTGCCAAGGTTATAAGTTACTTTTTTTTTCTCTGTTTTATATATATATATATATATATATATATATATATATATATATATATATATTATAATTGCTTATGATTTCTTTATATCATGTATTATTAACAAATAGTAGAATCAGTCTTATCACCTTGTTTTCCTTCAGTTACCACAAGTTTTTTTTTTATTATTATTTTTTTTTTGCAATTGATTAAATGTACACCTTATGGGTCTGTGCTTATGCAACTCAGTTTTTGAGTGAATGTTGTCAAAATGATCCACAAATATCAGATTTTTGACTCAAAAACTGAGGTGCATAAGTTCAGATCAACAAGGCCTGTGATGAATCAGTTCCAAAATGAAATATAAAACCTGTGCTAACTGAAAAAAAAAAACAATCTGAGAACAAGATTTGGTGATAATATAGCATATTAGGATATTTACAAGCAATTGTAAAAAGGTCAGTATTTTTCCTTTTACTTGAATACTAAATTAGCTAAAGGATTTTCAACGGAGTAGCAGTACATATAAAATTATAATATGGTACTATTTCAACACTGTTTTCTTTTTTTTTTTACAAAATTCATAATATTTCCATTCCTGTAGCTCAAACTATGCTGTTATGCTAGCAACACCAAGGTCATACTGTAGGTTTGATTCCTAAGAAAATCACTTTCAAATGCAGAACTGTACATGTAAATATTTAATTAAATGACTTTCTTCAACATAAGTTACTGAAAGTTCCAGAATCTCACTAATGAACAAAGTGCACGTGTTCTGAACACAAAGCTGACAATTGTTCAGGGCTGGAGTGCGTGATGCTTGTGGCTGACACAGTATTTCCTTGAGAAACGATAAACGTGATAATAACAGCCATTCTACAACATATCAGCGTCACCTTGGCCACAGTGGTGGGATCTTTATTGTCCTCTTTATGGAGATGTGTTATCTTCCTCTGAGGCAGTAAACAGAGGCTACAGAGGGAAGTCAATAATTGCAAAGCTCATAAAATAACTATGTTCACTATAAGTCACCATCAAACTGGACTTTAACCATTGGGGTTATTTACACAGACCTAATGGGTCATCTTTTTCTGGAGGACCATATACTCACACCCCGAGGATGTTATTAAGATTAGGTCTGATTGTGCTGATCTTTTTGTAGCTTGACAGATGGTCCATGGCACGATGTTCTGGTGTTGATAAATGTCAAGTCAGATTGTCTGGACCTCACAGCCTGCGATCCAGCAGGTATTAATGGTCATTCCAGAGGCAGCCGCTAACGGGACATGACAGGAAGTTTATCTCTGAGGCAAAGTGCTTGTTGGATTTGGCCGTGGTGTCACTGATTAGCTGCTGATGGAGTTATTCATGCATAAGCGGTTGAAGCGCATGTCTGGACATGTTAAGAAATGTTTATCATTTACTGTATGAGGTAACCTAGTTGGCTATGCTAGCACGTTATTAGATTAATACAAATTAGTTGCTAATAGTTAGTATTCACATTCAAAGCAACAGGGGTTTTATCGTTAACTAAAACTAGAACTAAACTTTATTTGATAATCCACTATGGACATTCTACTAACTTTTGTCTTCTACAAAAGAATAAACATAATATGGGGTTGTAACGACATGAGGGTGTATAAAGGATGACAAAATGTTAATTTTAATCCAAATTAAGAAGTGCAGTCGCTAATGATAAGAACTTGATAAATACTAGCATTAAATCCTGATGAATGTCTACTTGTCTTCATGAAAAAAAAAATCACACCACGGTTCTAAAGACCCTAAATGACTGTGGGTAAACTTCAAATTAATGACAGAGTCATACCAAGGTATTTGGTGGATGAAACGAGGATGTAAATAATGGATTCCCCTTATCTTCTTTCCTTTCCCTTGACAGAGTAATCATTCCTCCGTTATTAATTGCAAGGTGAGGGACATATTGTCTCCGCCTTTCTGCATTTTTTCACTTTAATTAGAGAAACGGGCTATTGTGAGCTCCATCACAATGTCGTGGGGTGGCCTTCTACGGAGCCTTGCAATTAACCTTGCGTTTCGAAGCAGACTGATTGGTACAGTATTTTTCTCGAGAGCAGATACAGCTATTGTTACAACTCACTGAAATGTGTTGCTTGTCTTAAAGTTATTGTCATTTTGAAATGCCATTATTTTTTTTTATGTGTTTTATGTTGTGGCTTTCTACTTCAGTTTACTTTTAGTTAGTTTTGATGGTGTATAAATAGGTTTTAGGAGTAGTAATATATCTTTCATTACTAGTTTCAGTTTTCATCCCATCTAATAGTCCTGTCTCTATTAAACCACAAAGTTTAAACACTTAGTCATATGTAGTCATTTATGATAGAGCAGATTCCTTCAGAACGTGTTTTATAGCTGCTCTGGAGTGGAGAACAACTGTATTTGCCAAATTTTGCATGATTCATAGCACAGAATTTAGTTTGAGGTTGTTTGGATGAACTACACTGGACCATCTATTTTTTTGTTGTCTATGTGGAGACATCTGGACAATTACTGTATTTGTTGTAACAGCTTTGCTGTATGCTGGTTGGTTATTATTGTATTACCAATTTCATAACTTGCAATGCCTAAATGTAAAAATAAAAAAAGAAAAAGAAAAAAAGAATTGTGGTCGGCCTGTCGTGTTCAGAGTAATCTTGGGTCCATTTTGAAAGAAAATACCAGGAGTCTAATTACTAAATCAGACCATACAATTAATTTCTCTGTAATTCCATGTAGGTAGTCTAGCCCTCCTGCTACTTTGGGGTCCGTTTGACCAGAATTTGTCAATTTCAAACTATTTTAATAACTGGTAAAACTATTAATTTATTCTTGAAATTTGGTGAATATTTATTTAGGGTTATGAATATGCATGCAAACTTTTACACATAGATATTTGGCTGTACCAATTCTGTGTTGGGGTCAAATTTAGTTTAGTCCTTTGGAGTGGGATAATTTTTTTGTGACAGTTTTAGATAACAATATTATTAAAACAAAATAGTATTTTAGGATTACACAGGATGGACTGTGGACACTTTACCTCTTGTTGTGTTAGAGGCTGAAGAGCAAGTGATGCCGTGGTGTGAATACATTAAAAAGAGACACATTTGGTTCCCTCCATGTTCTGTTCAACGAACTAAGCTGACCTTTTCCTCTTTAATTAAAACAGACAGATACCTAGGATCGCTCTCATTAAATACTCTACAAACCCTTCACTTAAGGGCTATCAGTGGCTCGCTCATGTGTGTGAAACTGTCCTCTCCGATCAGATTTACACCAGCCTCATGGGCTTCTAACAGCACCCTGAAACTGTGAAAAAATACACGTGTTCGTGAAAGTCTCAGATGATTTATTCAGTGTGAGCTTATTTATTTGAACAGACCACCAGATGTAGTATCATTCATTGTGACAATATATGTTGAATAAGCTGGCTGTGTGGCGACATGCGAGACTATCAGTGTCAGGATCTTGAACTCCTGAAGTGCTTAATGAACATCTGAAAGGCTTGAACAGTAATTAGTCATTTGCAAACTTTTTCAGGCGGTGAGTTTTTTAAATATACATGTTCATAATTGTGGAAGTAAGTCACCATCTTTTTTTAATGATAACTGGCGGAGGATTGTCATTGCCTGCTGCGTGTTTTGATCAAGAATGACTTTTCATGCCGGGACGACAGCTGACTTTGCAATCTTATTAAATTTCTCATGCGTTCTGACACACTGGGCTACATTCATGAAAAATGAGCAGAATGGGTTTCTGCAAAAATTGGTTGTAAAACAATTTTCAATATATATATTTTATATTTAAACACTTGTAATTCACAAAAGATGCGAACTGAAACCATTTCAGCTTAGTGTAACAATTTTTTTCAATATAATTGTACGTATTTTATTAGAGAGGTGCATGTCCCTGCATAAACTGTTACATTTAGTTTTAACTAATGTGGGTCTTCAGTGTGCTAGGAAAAAAGTAGAAATAAAGAAATAAAGAAACACTATTAAAAACTTGGTGAGGAGGAGCACTAAAAAAAAAATAGCCCTCTATTCAATATTCTGCTTCAGTTAGTAAGTAAAGTCACCAGCGACTTTTGGTTCAAACAGACTTTAAGTTACCATCTTTTATGTTCCACAGAAGAAAGTCAGTCATACAGGTGGGAGAATTATTCCCTTTAATACCCACTTAAATCTTATTAATCTCATGGCATTATTTATGTAACTTTTATCGCAGTGTAAATGCATTCATGCCACCTCTGAGCTGCAATAAAAAGTCTGCAAATAGGCTATATTTAATTACTAGTACTAGTACTAGTATTATTATTTTTCTATTGATGCTTGTTTATGTCTATTCAGACATCCCAGGGGACTGGTTTTTAATATGATTAAACATGATTAATAACCAGTCTGTGTATTCTAAACAGCGATGTTTTATACTTTAAATAATTGTATAGTTAAACAGCAAAAACTGGGCAAAATTGTGTTTTAGGTTTAGAAACATTTGAATTCTCTCTTTCGTTTCCTTACAGTGCTTTGGTCCAAATGCCTGCTTTCCTCTTTTACATCACCTACGCACATACAGGTCCAGTGAAAGAGAACAAAGCCAGTAGTTGTGGGCTTTCAAGTCTATTTTATTCACTTAGACATTGCACAAAGTGTTTATTTTCTCTTTAATGCAGATGATGCCAACGTAATTTTCGATGAGTCCGCAATGTTAAGCAATAATACTTTTTTTTTAATTGTGCTTTGCATCAATGCTCGTGTCGATGATGTGAGTTTGAGTCTAATTTGCATCATCTGCCATACCTCTATGCACTTCTGGAATAAAAAAAAAAGATAACAATAAAAGGCAAAAGGCATTTTCTTTTAAATAAATAAATAAACCCAACTTATTTCTATTTTTTATGAGTCTTGAACAGCTTTGTTTTTTTTTGTCCGTCGCAGCACAAACTGCCTCCTGGATTATTCATAGCTTTTTCTTTTTGATGGAGCTACAGTTACATTCCCTGCTGTTACATTTGAGTGAAACAGAAATGCAGCAATATCATGCCTCCATGTGGACCAGCTTGAGAAAAAAAGGGGGTGGAAACAGCAACAACAACAACGAGACTGCAGGGCAGGCGGCCAAATCCGCCTCCAGCCCTTCAGTGCTGCATTAATGGGCGGTAAGTGAGCTGGTCAACGCGAGGGTTGATTACTCTGATTACTCACCGATGTTTTCCTCTAATTGTCATTCCTCACTGAGTGCTTTGTCCTCTGGGTCTGCACACGCTGGGCAAAGATAAACACTTCTCACCCACTGCCCTTCAGCGTCACAAGTAGCCGTTCGGGAATGCGGTTCATTCTGATCCGGGCCGGCGAGTCCTGTGCATCACTTGTTATCACAGACTAGTGCTTATCTATTTATACTGTATGTATACTGCTTGTATCTCATACCTCTGTGCTGTTCTCGGCGGCTGAGTCTTTTAGTGTATGACTCTCAAAGAGCTCTTTATATCTGGGTGGTACCTTGTCCTAAATAGAGCGGTAATTGATTGGAAGTCTTCAGCCTGCGGGAGTCCCGCTGTGTCCTCAGTGAGCCCGCAGACATTCATCATTTGGCCTTAAAATAAGAAATGGTCAAACGGTGATGGATGATGGACGGAGAGGTTTTGTATCACATAGGGTAGGTGAGGGGAGAAATAAAGGAAGTGGGGAGGAGGGAAGTTTAATGAACGGCGGTCTGTTTCAGGCCAATTACTCAATTAGCTGAAGTGACAAAGAGCCCTTTCCCTTCTCACCCGGGGTTTTAGCTTCGCCTCACTGTTTGCCTTTATAGTGAGAGAGTGCTTGATACCATTTGTGAAGACTGATGAAGGTGCTGTAGCCCATGCAATTTGTATTACTTACTTAAGCTTTGCTGAGAATGCTCCTTTGATAAAACAGCATGGTTTTGCATATATTTTCAGTGTTGAACATGGCCAATACATTAGCTTACTATGGATTACTGTGTCCGCCTCAGAATAAAAAATACAGGTAATTTGGTTTCCATAAATTCCACTACAATATACAAATGGGCTATACTATGAATGGTAAAAAGTCTAATCTAATATAATTTGTTAAAATATATTCAATGTACATGTTCAATATATTTAATATATTTAAATGTTTGACCATATGGCTAAGTAGAAATGTGTTTTACTTTGTTTTTAAATGGAAATTGCATAATAAAATGTACATAATGTACATGCGAAATATGAAGGAACAAGTTTAGATGGAGAATATCCTTTTATTATTGTGTGCGCAAAGTAATTTTTTATTTATTTTACAATTTATTATAAATTAGTTAATGTATATAATTCAAATGTTGCCATGTGTAGTGGAAGTTAGATTTTTAAATGCTTATTTGAATTTTTTTTTTTTTTTTTTTACAAATAAAAAATATACAATTAAATGGCAACATTGTGAAATATCGTTGGAATTTATAATAACTTTTGTTTATTTTAATATACTTTCAATTGCAATTTATTCCTGTGGATGTAAAGCTGAATTATCAGCATCATTACTCCATTCTTCAGTGTCAAACGATCCTTCAGAAATCTTTTGAATATGATAATTTACTCAATCAGCAACAACAAAAAAAACTGTTTTGTAGACTACTTAATGCATCAATTTCTGAATAAAAGTATTACGAATTCTTTAAGAGCAATACATACTGTTGCCAGATAATTATTCATTTTTTAAGTATTTAAGTTAGAAATTATTTAATTCATAAGATTATCTTAAAATAGGCATTGTGACATGATTATTTATATAAAAACTTGTTTTATTAATTGAATGTTCAGGAAAAATAATACGATTTGTAAGACCGTGACATACAGTTACTATCAAAATGGTCGTAAGCGCATTTAGACTTTTTTTTTTTTTTTTTTTTTGCTAATGTCATCATGTTTTGCCTTCTTTTCTGTGTGTGAGACTGAACTATTAGAGATGTTCTTTATGGATGTAAAGCAAATGATTCCACTTGCTGTTGCCGTGGTGACAGTAGTCTGTTGGTTAGCGATGGATGGGATTGAGAGACAAGACTGCATTAGGAGATGTGCACTTATTCACTTATGCTGTGCTCCTTACACCCAGTAAAACTGGCATCCTTTCCAAATGTATAATTCTCCAAACACGCTTAAAGACATAAATGTATATAAACCATTGAAAGGTGTTTCTAAGGCCAGCAGCGGTGACGACTAATATATATGTATAATAAAGTACCATTTAGTAACCCTAGGACAGTACTGTTTTGTTGCAAGTAGAAATATATATTTAAATATATGTTCTTGTCTGTGGAGATAATTGAAAATTCAGAGGCTCCTACAGAGCCAAGAGCAGCTTTCAGGGAATTTTCCAGTCAGTTGCCATCTGAAATAACCTAACCATTTTATCATTAAGTAGGACAGAAGTGCTGACAGTTGGACTGTGGTGAGCACATGTATTAATCTCTCGACCGTCTTTAAATCTCGTGCTGGGACTGACATCAAACCCTTAAAACCCTAAAGATTGGATTGGATAGGACTGAATTGCAGAACATATAGTTTATTATAATATTGTGAGATATATATATATATATATATATATATATATATATATATATATATATATATATATATATATATATATATATGTATGAACTCAGAGGGAGTGTCAGCCACATTAAGAAAGTTAGCAGTTTAAGTCATTTGTGGATTAATGCGTATTAGAGATGGGAACCGTTTAAAACGATTCAGTTCGTTGTGGTGAACTGAATGATTCGTTCGTGAACTTTGCTTTGATTTGAACTCTCTCTCACAACAGACACGGAAGAGAAGACAATGCAGAATAAAGTCGTCGGTTTTGCTATTTTGGGACCAAAATCTATTTTCGATGCTTCAAAAAATTCGAACCGACCCTCTGATGTCACATGGACTACTTTGATGATGTTTTTCTCACCTTTCTGGACATGGACAGTATACCGTACACACAGCTTCAATGGAGGGACTGAGAGCTCTCGGACTAAATCAAAAACATCTTAAACTGTGTTCCGAAGATAAACGGAGGTCTTACGGGTTTGAAACAACATGAGGGTAAGTTATTAATTACATAATTTTGCTGGGTGAACTAACCCTTTTAGGATTATTTCTTAACCCTTTCTCATCCTAATTAGATTTTTCACAGTCTATAGTCTGAAACACCTACAAATGATAATTCAAAAACTCAAGAAATTGTGTTGTAGCTGAAGTATATAACGAATCACAACATTAGCATCTGAAAACAATGTACTGAAACTGGCATGTTTGTTTGTTTACGCCGAGCAAATCGTGCTGCGGTAAAACAATCTACTTTCATTTATTTCCCGCCTGCTTCTATGCATTATGCTCCCAGTGTTTGCCGTTCCCTGAATCATCCACTGTTGCTTAAAAAAGCTATCGTATGTAAGTCTATAAATAAACCCCTTCAGCATCTTCTGATACGACAGCATTGAAGCTCCTAATTCATGTTTTGCTGTATGATTCCAGTGACCTTGGAATGTGTTATACCATGCCATCTCGTGTGAATGGTTTGCCTCGTCCCGGAGGTTTAGATTTTAATTACACTACCAGCCCATGAAATAGCAGTGACGCTTATTAGGCGAAGGAGAAAAATAAACAAGCCTTAATTGGCCGACATCAGAGCAGGTTCCTTTCCCCTCTCCCGTCATTTGAAGACAGACAGGGGAGAGCTAAACAAACACATCGAGAACGACAGATAGTGCAGACCTTTTACCCTCAAACTGCCATTGTTATATGTGTTCAATCTTTATGGTGATTAACTCAAAAGGTCAACAAATAGTGTCAACTGCTTAAAGAAAGATTGCTCCAGATCCTTGCTGTCTAGAGACAGAAAGCTTCTAAGAGTAGTTGGGATCAAGATGATCTAAATGCTTGTTTCTGATAAGGCGAGGAGAGCCGCGGCTGTGGGGCAAATATGGATGTAAAGTAATTGACTTTAAAAACATCTTTAAAATGAAAGCGTTGATAATTCTGACTTTAAAATGACCATCAGTGTTTAAAACAGTTGTGTTCATTTTAGTGGATACCGTGATACAATTTTACAGGATTCTTTAAAGAATAAAAAGTTCAAAAGAACAGCATTTATTTGGAACATAAGCCTTAAATAAATATTTAACAAAATATTTAATATGCATATTTTAGGTTTACCCCTAATAATAAATTATGATAAATAAAATTGGAAATATAAAGTCATTATTTGAAGCACTGTGGACATGATTGATGATTCAAATCTTGCAACACCAACAACCACAAACCAAAAAAGCACCTAAAACCAGTTTAGCATCATTTCCGAACACCCACAGAACACCTACTCTCCACAGTTTAACTCAAACTTCATCTTCTGCTTTGCTGAATTTTGCTCAGAGTTGCACTTGGATGAACCATTATCTGACTTGGATACTGATCAACATCATAGCGTGTTAAATTCTGCCTGGCTCAAGGTTGCAAATGTGACTGCCCCCCTTAAGCCTCATAAACACAAACCAAAATCTGAACTTCAGCAAGATAGAAAAGCAGAACTCAAATGGAAGTAGGACAGGCTACATATCTCTCTTCAAATGTTTAAAGACTCTCTTAAATCTTACCAAACTGCTGTTACTGTAAGTCCGCGGAAGCTGCATATTTTTCTAATCTAATTGAAACGAATAACTCTAAACCTAAGGTTTTGTTTTCAAGGATTCCGTTTGTTGCAAATCCTTCCGTTAACTCCTTGCCTGATGCCTTTGATGCTCTCTGTGAAAGCTTCTTGAGATATTTTAGTGACAAAATTACTAACTTAAGACCTAGTGTCTGCCCCACTTTAACTGTCTCTCCAACCCTGTCATCTGCCTCTGCCTTTTGGGATGCTTTCAAACCTATCAAATTTCTAGGCATTGAAGGATGTTATTTACAAGCTCAAACCCTCATTTTGTCCTAACAATATTATTCGCCCGAGATTCTTACAATTAATCATTGATTCAATTGACTCTTATAAATAAGTGTCTCTAAACCGGCTCTGTCTCTGCCAGTCTTCTTGAGCAGTCCACCAGTTCAAAACACCCTAGGAACCATTAGAACACCACATCAGCCTAGAACCCTAGGAACCACCAAAAATGGTCTACCATCCAAAGTAAGAACACCCAAGGAACTGTCAGAACACTATATCAGCCTTGAACAAGACTAGCAACCACCAGAACCGGTCTAGCATCCATCAGTAAACCCTAGGGACCTCCAAAACTGGAACACTGTGACGGTGACTTCAGCATAAGTATATACAAGAAAAGGTGCTTATGTCTAATTATGGAATTTTGATGAATTGTGGGATTTTATCTGCCCACCACTAACCAGTCACAGCCAAGCAGAACATCTGGAGGTGGTGTTCACAAGAAAAAGTGCATCAGGAATGAACTCAAATGAAGGTTTAATCCCAGTGTTATGTGAACTGACAGCGCACAGTGGAGAAGTGCCACCCTATCTCTGCCTCGCAGCCATCGCCCTCAACAGAGGCGACTCAGCAGCACAGGAGAAATCTTATTAGTGTGCACCGGTGATATTATTCACTATCTGCCATAGACAACACAGAATAAACAATAATGTTACAAAATTTGCTTGTTTGTTTTCGTGCCTCCTCTAGAGATACAGCATAAACTTTTATTAAACAGGCACAAATTTGCTACTGGATTGTCTTGTGAGTATGCAGGGGTTGCTGTTATGGTAATTACCCTTGGTTCTGTCTTCTGTCTCTTATTATAATTATATTTTATTTTTATTCTTAAGAAAAAAAAAGAACTACAAAACTGATTTACTGCTTTATAAACAGTTATTGTTTATTAAACCAAATCATAGTAATTTGTTGTGACCAGATATAAAATTGATTTACTGTTGTCCCACGAAATCAAAGTAACCTGCTACGTCCAAAAAATAAATAAAACACAAATATTTTGACAAAGTTGGTTTATTGTTCATAAATATTTATTGTTTGTTCCCCCGAATTCCAAAGTAGCTTGTAAAGAATAAATAATCAAACAAATTATTTTTTCTTATTATTGTGTTTTTTTTTTAACTAACTGATGTATTACTTTATAATAATTATTGTTTATTCCACCAAATTTAGATTCAACCAAATAATAAACTAAGAATCAAACAGAACTTTTTTTATCAAAACTGATTATTTATTTATTTATTCACCAAATCAAAGTAATTGTAAACCAAATAAATAAATAAATATTTTAAACCGATTTACTGCTTATAAATAATTCTTGTTTATTCCCTATTTTATTTATTTCTTAATTTGTTACAACATCCAATTTCTATGACAAGTAAAATTGTATATATATCATTTCAGATAATTTAAGAGTTGTTAAATGTCATTTGGTGATATTTGTAGAAATAAAACATATATTTAAAAACATTTTTGAAAATAACAATTTAGATGTGTGTAATTACATAAATTCAAGTTGTAATGAATATCAGCATGTTCTCATGATAATTTGTGTGTATTTCTACAAAATGTACATCTCCATTTGCACAGTCACGTAAAATACTGACGTATTTACAGCATCTAAACATGCAATAGTGATATTATAGACAACAACTGAAACATAAATTATGTAAGAACAACTTTGCAGACTTAAAAATCAAACCTTACAAATATTGCAATTTCAGAATTAACATTTTGATTGTAATCAGTTATCACATTTATTAAATTACATCTACTAATTATTTATAACAAGGGTCTCCAAACTCAGTCCTGGAGGGCCACTGTCCTGCAGAGTTTAACTCCAACTGGCCTCAACACCTGCCTAGAAGTTTCCATGCCTAGTAAGACCTTGATTAGCTGGTTCAGGTGTGTTTAGTTAGGGTAGCAGCTGAAGATATTAAAATATACAAATATAAACAGATAACATTACATTCTGTTCTGTATTATTTCTGCTGCCAACAGAGTTCAGTTGTGTGACACAATTGCAATTTACAGATACCAGAGGAATGAATGAGAAGTAGTGTAAGCTGAATCCCACGTTACAAATAGTCCATGACTTCTCTTATAAAACGATTTAGTTTTTTCTTCAGTGTAAAGTCAATAAATAGTAGTTCAATCCAAGACTATTGTTTAGTGTAAAATATGTTAAAGATTAGCCTATAGGATGTCAATTCATTAAGTCACATTTTTCTTAATACTATGCATATGTTTTAAGATTATTATTATTATTATTATTATTATTATTTTTACTAGTTTACAAGAGTAACTTCAGAGTCATAATCTTGAAACCTTTCTTGAATAAAAGGCTAAAAAATCATATGAAACCAACGTGAATGCAAAGCACACATTTCTAAGAACCTGCCATATGTTAAACTCAATTTTTTCTTGTCTTTCTCCCGGACACTGTATATACGCTATTGACCTTTTACAATACAAACATCAATGTCATGAATTATTGTTTGCTTTCCACCAGTCTTTTTTTTCACTACCTAATGAGGCATATTCTGATTTTGCTTCAGTCTGCGTGTTTATGTGCCGTTTTGATTTTTTCTTCTTCACTAATGCACCGCTGCATTATCTATATTACGCAGTATAATAAGCCTCCCCTCCCCAGCACTGACACAAAGCCATATTTCACCCGGAGCCATTCCCCTTGGAGGGATGGGAAGGATAGATCATATAGTCTGTGCTGTAGATTTGTGGAAATGGGAAGACATCGTGGATGCCACATCCTGATACCCCCTCCATGGCTCAAGCCGGTTTGATGCATAGAGAGGGTCAACACACCTGACATACAGTAAATCAAGCACTCCTGTGCACACTCTACTCCTTAGTCCAGGCATTTTTTATTTATTTTTATTTATTTTTTACGCTGGGTGAAGGAAAGCAGGTGTAGGTCCTCTTGCCATACTTGTTTGGACAGAGATGAAGAGCACATCTGAGAAGAGAGATTTCCCAGGTACCGTGTCGCTAAATACATAATGGCTGCCAAAAAGCCCTGCAGGAGCAGATGTTATCACTCTGCCAATCCCTCCTCGTCTCGTTTTTGGGTATGTCTGTATCAATTTTGTGGATTTTGTTCTTCTGATAAACTTTTTTGCTTCTATAACCCCCACTTATCCTGGACATTTTCTGTTTTAAAGCTTATTCTACCATAACTGTCTACTATACACGGCAATGCACAATACAAATCAGTATTTCTGTAGTAAAAATGTCTGTCATTCTTTAGAATCCAGATTTTATAGGAGTAGATAAACTGTAAAATTTATGCAATTTTGCTCCTTGTTTAGACTCATTTTGAGGTCAAAAGTCTGGGGTTAATTCGATTTTTATTATTATTTATTATTTACATATTATGGATAGATTTTATTCAAGATATTTTACATGGTTTCCATATGTTTCATGATCCAGCACCTTGAAAACGTGCCTGTTCTTCTTACAGAGGCACAATCATTCCAGAATAAGCTGTACTGCTATCCATATATGCATCTGATTTGCTATTATGTGCTAAAAATGATGTTTGGCTTATGGCTGTTTCTGAATACCCTGAAGATGAATTAAGATTCGACGCCCAGAGTGTCAGCAGAGGGGTGGGAGAAGAGTGCAGTGATAGCAGCAGAATGCAGAGGCAGAGAAACCAGAAGAATGCCATGAGAACGGGTACTGCGGGATTCACAGCGTCTCGGCAGAACAGCGGAGCATGACAGTTAAAGGATGTGTCATTAATAATCCAAATGAAACCGAATCAAGAGATACTTAAGATGGAGGAGTCAGGGAATTGTACGATTATTTTGGGAAAGGCGGGTGGCGACTCTAGCAGATGATTAATCATTATGCCAGGCGCCAAATGAAACTTAGGATGTGAGAAACTCATTCACGTGAATCATCAGGTTGACTTTGGATGAGCCAGCAGGCATTGAATGTTATGGATAAAAAAAAAAAAAAAAAAAAAAAAAATAATAAAAAAACTTGGCTTTAATTGACTATCCTTCAGGTCAGACTCACTTTCCTAGACTTGGGGGTGATTAGTACATTGATTCCACACTGATAGGTCTTGGCACCCAATCTGGAACCTTTCTGCAAGTTTTCACCTAAGAAATGGTGGTTTGGAGCTGGAGAAATGACTAAAACCTGCTGTTGTCAAAGCAGGAACCAATGGCATCATAATCAACAAATCTGTCTGCACTTCAAGGTCCTGATGCACATTCAGCAACAGGCATTTCAGTTCCTGTTTTTATTTAGCTGCAAAGCTACTCCGGCTGCTTTATGTTTTTGACTGAAAAAAAAAAAAAAAGATATCTATATATATGTGTGAATTGATTTCAGTTTATTTTTGACATCTAAATGAAATAGTTTAAAACATCTAAACTAAATTATTTTATTTTAAGATGATTCATGGTGTACTCGATTATTATATACGTTTTTCTACATTTTGAACACAAACAAAGTTACGGACCGGACATCTGATTGGTTGTTTCTTAACGGGAGCGATGTATTTCTGCAAATGGCAATAGACCCACTGGGAGGAGCCAGAGGAGCTTGATTTTTTCACAGATTATCTGTCTCATATTCTACTGTCAGGACATAATGACAGGTTTAACAAAAATTTTAAAACTATATTTTTACAAAAGTTACCTGCTGCAGCTTTAATTTGTATTTAGGCATAAGAGCATCTGGATGAAGGCTTTGGTTTCTTTGTCTTATCTCACTGACACTGGAAATAACTGATAACAGCCTGTCGCTCTCTAATTACCCTCTGTGTGTCCAGCGGTTTAGGGCGAACGCTAATTGAAGGGATTGAGCAAGCGAGAGAATATCATTGGCCTTTCAGGCATCTGGAGGAGCTTCCATCTCAAGTGCGCCATCGCCACGATTATCTTCACTTCCTTATTAACGCTGCTTGAAGAGCTGTGATCTAATGACTAATGACTGCAGTAGCACTGCCGCATTTCGATTCTCAGTTTAGCAGAGACAGCTCGCTGGTGGCCCGGCCGCTAATGCGTCTGTGGGTGTAATGAAAAGTTTGTGTGTCAACAATCAACTATTACGAAGAAGATTCTCCAGCCATGAGCTTTGGAAATGGCTTTTGGGGAAAGAGAGCTTCCCCTTGCACAGAATTAATCTGCCTAATGTATTTAGCTTGAACTCAGATAGCCGCTCCAGCAAACCAGTTCTCTTTCTTGTGGCTTGAACTGAGTTCAGTTGAGGACAATGTAAAAAAGAGATGGGAAAAAATATGAATATGTGCTAATATGAAAGTAGAGTACTTCTATTTTCTAAACACCCAATTCATTAACAAGTGCCTCACTTTCTGGCTTACTGTGACATCTATTGTGGCTTACTGTGACTGTATTGAGTGTAGTGTGTTATTTGCACAGAATTCTTTTTAAGTGAAATGAGGTGGATTTTATCTAAAGCGAGTGTTAATCAATTAAGCAGCTGAAGTACAACACTTCTATTCATATATCAGCTTTAAAAATCAAGGCCATCTGAAACTGCACACTGATAATTGTCAAGAATATTGCCATATATATTACTCGAGCTGTTATTCTGAAACTAGACTAGATATATTATTCCATAAAATAGTGTATTATGTTGTTATTTTACATTATGTTGTTGTTGTTATATTATTATTATTATTATTATTATTATTATTATTATTATTATTATTATTATTATTATATAACATATTCATACTATATTATAGTATTATTTATTTAATTCATAATAATTATATTCTCTTAGAAATAAATGTGTTGTATATAATATTAGTCTAGCAGTGTTATTCTTGTGAGGCAAATTACCGATGAAAATGTTTGCTGATAAAAGATTTCATGATTTCATAGAGTTTGACCATTTTGTTCATCATGCTGTCAACTAAATGGGACTAAAATTAAATGTAATTTCAGTCAGAGTGAATTAGACTAAAATTTATGAGCTTGACATGATGAAATATTTGACTAAAGGACTTTTTTGTCAAGAAAGAAATAATTTGACAACATATTGTTTGACCCTTTTTCTCTCTCTCTCTTTTGTTTAATCGGTTTTCAACTGGAAAAATAAGACAAAATTATGGATAGTAAATTATTTTCTAGTCCTCCTTGACTTCACTTTCCTGTGGATAAAATTATCCACTTGATCTACAAAGATCATTTATTTCAGTATTTATAAATAGTCCAGTCTCTACCAATGTAGACATCTGTAGAGCAGTTTTCTTCTTCTGTTTTCTTAAACCTCGTTCCTGATTTGAGCGAACAGAAAGAGCAGCAGGCAGCTGCCAGCTAAAGTCTGTCACTGGAGATTCCCTAACAAGCACATTATGCCCACTGGTTGTGAAGGTGACTTCCATTTTTGAGAAAATGATTTTTGAATGTGCTGTAGATTGTCACAGCACCTCACTTCTGAGAGCACGGTACGACAAAAATACGTCAGGTTTGTTTTGAAAGCGCAAGAATGAAATACTGACCTGACAATTCAATCTAACAAGCTAGGATATGTCCTAAAATTCTAGTTTATATGTGTTTGTATCTCTGAAGCACTATCACAGAAGGACACCTGCTACCCGGGGAAGAGTCCCATCCTTTAAGAGGTTCAACAGCGTGTTAATATTTTGTGCTAACCACCAAATGCTTTTCTTGAGGCTATAGCACCACCAATGAACAACACAGGCCATTAACACGCTGTTGAACCTCTTAAAGGATGGGACTCTTCCCCGGGTAGCAGGTGTCCTTCTGTGATAGTGCTTCAGAGATACAAACACATATAAAATAGAATTTAAGGATATATCCTAGCTTGTTAGATTGAATTGTCAGGTCAGTATTTCATTCTCACTCTTTCAAGACAAATCTGATGTATTTGTGCCGTGCCGTGCTCTCAGACGTGAGGTGCTGTGACAATCCACAGCACATTCAAAGCATTAACAAATATCTCATCTGGCATCAGTTATGGCACAGTAGCAATTCCCGAGAAGCAGCAAGTTAAGCTCACTCATTCATTATAGAGCATATTTTAGGCCAGAACTCCTTAGACGTCCCATCCACAGCTGTTGCTTAAAGACCCTAATAAAATCTAGTCAACTAACATGGTTTTACCACATCAGTATTTTCAGAGCAAACATTGTTTGGTTGGAACTGACCAAAGCTGATAAAAAGTGAACATCTGTGTTCTCCTAACAATGCATGGAATGTGATTATATGGAGATAAGCTGAATAATGAGCGACTCCGGGGTCAAAACTAATCTAAATTGGAATCGCTTCATCCCTTGGGCTCTATGACAAAACAGCAAGGTGAGATGAGTTGGGCTGACTCACAATAGCCTTTGATTGGATTTTTTTGAGTCAGGGTGGGGCAGAGGAGAAATTAGCACAAACCTTGTGGTCGATCTGCAGACACGCTCATTTAAATAGTTTTCAAACCTCACATTCTTCACAACATGTCTCTGACTTTCTCTCGGATTTGTTATTTCTCAGAAAATCGCATCAAATGATCAAGGAAAAAATCTGACTATTGCATCTTAAAAAATAAATACAAATAGAATCAAATAAATAAAAAATAGAGAGATGGGAAAGTTACTTTAACTAAGAATGAGTGTTAAAAATGACATTTTCCAAGAAACAAAACACCTTTGTTCTCCATTTCCCCATTCTCATTATTTTCTGTTTAATATATGAGATTTGGAGAAATTTGGCTTTACGTCACTTGCTCACCAGTGGATCCTCTGCAGTGAATGGGTGCCATCAGAATGATGTCCAAACAACTGATAAAAACATCACAATAATCCACAAGTAATCCACACCACTCCATCAGTCCATCAATTAATGTCTTGTAAAACAAAAAAAAGCTGCATGTGTATAGGAAACAAATCCAACATAAAGATATTTTAACTTTAAACCGTTGCTTCTAGATAAAAATGCGAGTGCATAATCCATAATAATGCTTCTTCCAGTTAAAAAGTCCATCCCCAGTTTTTGCTTGTAAACAGTGTTCGATCTGTGCATATTTCTCTCCTGATTCAGACGAGGTGACCTTTTCAATGGAGTAAGCAATATTATGGTATAATATTAAAAACGCCTTAACGATGGATTTGTTTCTTATAAACGCACAGCTTTTCACTTCACATGACATTGATGTATGTACTGGAGTGCAGAGGATCCACTGGTGAACAAATTCATGCTAAATTTCTCCAAATCAGTTCTGATAAAGAAAACAAACTCATCTACACCTTGGATGACCCGAGGGTGAGTAAATTGTCATCAAATGTTCTTTTCTGAGTGAACTATTCCTTTAAGGAGGATGCCTTTCGCCAGTGGTAATCATTTCTTGTCATAGGTGTTGTTGTCATTATTTTATTTGTAGGTTTTGAGAGATGCTGTGTTTAAGCCCAACAGTGTGACACATGTTGTTGTTGGTGGATCCTGCTGGGAGCTGGTAGGATACATACCCACCAGCTTTGTAATATGCTATTGAGAAACCAGAGGGTGCTTGTGATCTCTAAATCGGCCAACATGATGTTTGGTCCCTGTGGAGAACCGCAGAACCCTATGGGATGTCATATTTTGTTTATGGCAACTCCAGAGGCACGTCAATGGATATCAGAAGAGCTTTATTAATTATTTCAGATACTTTGAGCAACTCAAGCTTCAGTTATCGAATGAAACTCAACGCACAGTTGCTAAACAGAGAAAAGTTTTTCACTGTTAAAGGTCTTCATTTAGCAGAGATTCTTTTGTGAAAAAGGCCATTTTCCACCAGGGTCTCGTGTCTAAATGCAGCTTTATCAGAACAAACTGACAAACTGATTTTACTCATCCGCATTGTGTTTATTGTTTTGTTTATTATTTTGTTTACTGCCTAAAGCAGTAGGTATTTGTCTTTTGTACTTTCATGAATAATGCAGCTCGCCTCCCGGGACTGATGATCTTTAACATCCTCGACTTTCATCCATATGCTTATATATTCATTTAACTATGCTACCATTCCATTACCAGGGGGAATGAGGTATCTGAGGACACCAACAATGTGTCAGCAGGGAAGTTTTGTGCCATTTTACCTGACAGTTGGATTTCTGTTGCCTGCAGATGGTTTGAAATTTCAAATTTAAATTCAGGCATGCTCTGAAATCAGAATTATTCAGTTCAAAGTAAATTCACTCAAGGTCATGTGGCTATTCTATACAGTAAGTATAAACAAGCAATTGAAATTTCTGGGTAAGGAAGCTGGATGCACAAAAACAAATAAATCTAGGCCTATATGCACAAAAAAAAAAAGACACATCTAAGATCATTATAAAATAGCAATTTTGTTTTATGTGTACAATTACAATTGTCAATCATTGGTGAAGGGTCTGGAATTGTCTCACCTTGGCAATCTGTCTTCTATGTTCATATCTCATGGCCTTGAAAAGCACTGACTCTGGGTCAGTACAGAATCACAGTCCCTGCATTGTACCAGTACATACAGTACAGCCTTTTTGAAGCTGAGTAGCTTATAAAATAATACAAGAGCAAATACCCCCGACACAGTATTTAAACACAGCAACTATTAAAATATTTTATACGGTTATTCCCAAAGCCTAAATGTTTAAATATGTTTGGGAAAACTGTATTGCACTGGGGAGGACTGTCTGCAGTACAATTTCCCAGGAGTATTTGGTTTATGCCAAACTCAAGAACTCTGTGAAGCTGTTGAATCGTGAAGCTGTTAGAAATGACTTATTACCCGGCAAGAGTCCATTGAGCACTGTCTTTCATAGGCTGTTGTATCCAAATGTGTATTTCATTCCAAACAACTTTTGCCATTGACCTTGCTCCTACACATTGTAGGAAAAGGTTAACTAATGGCTTCTTGTTAAACGTTTCCCAATTTTGCGTCTCTAGGATAATTAATGAAGTAATTAAACAGCGCAGGACGAAACTGTAGAATCAGCAGAAAACAACAACAACAACAAACATGCCTTTGTGTGTCCTCTCAAGCTTGTCCTCTGGATTCTCATGCTGTTTTCACACAATTTTTTTTTTTTCTCAATTCCATTAGGAGGATATTTAAGAGGAAGCTCAATGAAAAAAAAAATTCTGTTATCTTTTACTGAACTTCAAATCGTTTCAAATACTTGAGTTTCTTTATTCTGTGGAACACAACAGCAGATGTTTGGAAGAAATATTCACATGGATCTGTTCCACAAACAAAGGCAATTACTAGTAACAAAATTGGTAACACTTTATTTTAAAGAAAAATTCTCACTATAGCTGTGTCTCATTTAGAAGGTTGCGCCCTCCGAAGGTCGCATTCGAAGGCTGCATACGTCATCGTGGTTGTCTCATTTCAGAAAAGCAAGTAGCACACTCCGAATGAGACCTTCGAATGCGACCTTTTTTCACAGGAATTCGAAGGATACATGAGGTGTATCCTTCGCTGCTACAAATAACCCACAATCCCTTGCGTCGCCATAAATAACCGTTGTTTATTTGAAAAAATGGCGGCGGCAGATCTACACACAAGCGATGTGGTGTTTAAATGTAAGTACTTTAAAGTTCTTCATTTTTTAAAAGTTGAATTACAAGTGTGGTAAACATGATTACAAGTGTTTAGTGTTTTTTTTTTTAACAGTTTAACAGTACTTCGCTAGCAGGGCGAGAAATAATTATTATTTAACCCTTTAAATAAAAACATTTTCTTTTCAAATTACTTTCCAGATTTAGAAATAATTTCCTTAAAATTTTTTCTTAAACAAGTGTGAGAGCGCAACGACGTTATGTGTTGGCATAGCAACGTGATACTTCCTGTTTCGTTTTCCGTCCGTCCTACGAAGGCCGTCTCGTTTAATCCCAGGGTGAAGGACACTCCATATACGCATCCTAGAGAGGATTCGACCTCCAGAGGATGCGACCTCCAGAGGACGTGGCCTTCTAAATGAGACACAGCTTATGTAGTTTCTTATTAGCATGCATATTACTAGCATTTTGGCTTTTTAATAGTACTTACAAAGCCCATATTAATGCCTTATTCTGCATGACCATATTTTAGATCCCTTAATCCTGCCCTATACCTAAACATAATTATTAATAAGCTGCCAATCTTTTTGTTTTTTGAGGAAAAGTCATAGTTCACAGTGAATATGTGTTCCCTATTCTAAAGTGTTACCATCAACTCTTATTCATATTTAAACTGGGTTTCCATGGAATTTAAAAGTATTCATATTGGTTTCATATGGTTATGGTGAACCTTTAAACCACTTTTGAAAACATGCACTTCGTAAAAATAATACCTGTTCACACAGATCCATGAAAATAGATGACTTAAAGCACTGTATTGTGCATGCCAGGCCAGTAGTTGGCGATGTCACTTTAAATATGTGTGTACATTTCATCACAGTTTTCAGAAGTTCACGTTTTTGTAGTTTACACAAAGATGGTGGCATCAATTGGAAAAATGTGTTTTTTTTTTTCAGGCCCCGCAAATGCTGTTGTCGTGTGAAGGAACAGCCAAAATGCATAAAAAGTTTTCCATTTATCTATTCCTCTCACAAATTAATCGGTTTGTCTCGAAAGACTTGGAATATTATTATTATTTTTATTCTTTTTTAATAAATTATCAAGGTAGTTGTATCTGCCTGTTATATATTGTGTCTTATTGACAAATGGTAGGTTTAGGGGCAGGGGTTCGGTTACATGCTTAAAAATGTGTAAAAAGTGTAATTAAAATAAAACTGTTTTGACAACATATAAGCAATAATGCCAACCCTAACCCTAACCCTAATGCCAATATTATTGCCCAATATATAATTTAATCATGATGATAAGCCTTTTGCATCAGCATAATGATGCTAAGGGTTTCTTATTTAAAGCAATGGAGGACCCTGCTCGTTGAAAAATGGCTCAAAAGGGGTTTCCTGTGCCTTTAAAAAAGCGGTGTCCTGACCAAGCGTCTACATTTGATGAGCTGGAGTGAGACCAGGGTACCTCAATAAAGGGATAGTTCACCAAAAATGTAAACGACACCATGATTTGACTCGCCCACAAGCCATCCTAGATGTATATGACTTTCTTCTTTCAGACAAATACAGTCAGACTTATATTAAAAAGAATCTTTTATAATGGCAGTGAATGGGGGTAAAGATTTTGAAATCCAGAAAATTGCATCCATCCATCATAAAAACTACTTTTACCTATTGTGTTTTTTGTTTTGTTTTGTTTTTCAGTGCATGTGGAAATCCTTAAAACATCTTAATTTGTGTTCCATGGATGAAAGTAAGTAATACAGGTTTGGATTGATGTGAGGCTGAGTAAACAATGACAGAATGATCATTTTTTGGTTAACTGTCTGTTTAAAGCCTAATTAACCAATCATGAAAAATGGTCCACCTGTTTCTCACGGTGTCCCCCTTCCACTGCAGGTTTCTCAGCGCACCACAGGAGAAGCTCAGAGTACTGCTATACAGGCAATTTGCTGACCTCATGTGTAAGTGCTGAAGAATAGGCCTCTGCTGAAGACCTTGCCCACGGTGCTTTCCTGGATTTATGCTTGACTTGGTGGGATAAGTCTGTCTCCTGGGTGCCAGCAGGGTCGAAATAGAGGCTGTGATGAAGTAGGTTAAAGGACAAACTCACTTGATTTTAATAAGGTGTTGTCACAGCAGAGAAGTTGGGTCTGTATCAGCGGAGCCCAGGGATCTGGAGTCATTCCAGCTACTTTAAATACAGCTGTTCTGCCAGAGCCAGATACACTAGCTGTATCAAGGTTACAAAATTTCCCAGCATATTCATAATAGTGAGCACACAAACTCTAGTGTCTCTGGCTCACCTCATCCGAACTCTCTTCCGCCCTCATCCTCACCCTTATAACAGCGCTGCTGATAACAGCCATTCAGAATGGTGTCTGAAAACACATGTTGCAAGGAAAATAAGTCAGTCATATCGGGTATGTTCCAGTAACCCTGAATTGCTCTGCAAAGTGCACTTTAGGTATTCTGCCATCCTAAAAATCATAATTCTGTAATAGGGAGTATGAAGGCTCAGACCAAACGGCTGATATATGTGTGTGTGTGTGAGAATTTACATAAACATATAGTTTCCTAGATGTCTATGTACATAATTGGTACTTACATAAACATGTTCATAAACATGCACATTTATTGAATATGTAATGTATTAGATACGTAGGCAAACTTTTGTTTACTCAGTGCAACTTATAAAATCCAAGTGAAACATAGAAAACCAACATGTCAAAAAGTGTTAGTATTTTGTTGAGCACCTTTTGCTTTAATTACAGCCATTAGTCTGTTGGGAAATGTCTCTGTCTCTACTAACTTTGCACATCTACACATCCAGACTTCGCAATATTTGCCCACTCTTCTTTGCAGAACTGCTCAAGTTCAGTTATATTCGATGGAGTCTGTTTGTGGAGTGCTGGCTATTGTTTCATGTTTGTGGGTCTCCCCCCATCCCACGTGCCCCATGTTTGTTTTCATGCCCTTATTTGGTTTTCCTGTTCCTGTTCAGTTCTATCAGTTCCAGGTGTAGTGTGACAGCTGTTGTAGTCATCACTTAAGATTATGTAATAAATTTGATTATTACATTCATAATTTTTTTTAACACAACACAAGATGAAATTATTAAAGTTGTATGTCATTTGAAAGCAAGAGTATCCAGTACTCGTTCCCACAACTAATTTGGTCTCTTAGCCTAGTGTGTTCTCACCCTCCCACTTAACAAGTGGCACCCTAACCAGCTACAGGAGCAGGCTAGCTTTAATTAAACAGTGTTAATTATGACAGAGAGGAGGGACACACTCATTATCCAGATAACAGCTGCTCACACTAACACTAGCCAACCACCCCCGGAAAGCACATACAAGATATCAGAAAAGTGTGTATACACACACACACACACACACACCTACACTCTCTCCCTTGTACAAACACACAGTCTTCTACCGGTTATGAACTTTCCTTCACATTCAGAGCTCAGAGGGTGTGATGTGTTTTGTGTGTGTGCTCTATAAAATCTTCCGTTAAAACCACCGCCATTTATTCACTGTAGGGAGGCAAGCTGCTGATTTTCCTTTCAATTAGTCACATAGCCTGCAGCCATTGACTTATAGTTAATGTAAATGTATTTTATATTTAGAGCTATTGCAAAGCTGAAAGTAATAATATGGATAAGTATTAATAAACACAAGGAAAGCCAAAGGATATAATCAATGCAAAATGCCCCAATACAAGCTGCCTATAATTATATCTTATTTATGTTTTGAATACTTTATTCTGATAGGTCATTTGTGCCATTCTGTGGTCAAATATTTTTGCATAATGAGCACTGAATTGGCTGTTGTCCCCAGCAACCAATTTCCTCCATTGCTGTGCTCTCTTTCTTCTCAACTCTAATCAATATTTCATACCCATGTATTTATTTATTTTGTAAGTAGCTGTTTAATTAGCAGGATAATGTAAAGTCAGCCAAACATTTAAATAACTGACGATAATGATGATGACTAGTAATTGTAGTACTAGCAGCAGTAGTGGTATTGTTGTTGTTATTATTACTACGTAGTATTAGACAGTTTGTCATAATACAATTTAATATAATATCATTATTTTAAAATAATGTATTATTATTAGTAGTAGTATGTGTGTTATAATAACATAATTTGATAAATGTGTTATTATTTATTTTATTTATACCATTGTTTAATCAATATATTATTATTAATTTGATTAATATAATTCATTATAATAATATTATTTAAAAATGAATTAGAAGTAGCAGTAGTAGTAATTCAACAGTTTATTATGAACAGTTTAACAGTTTAATTAGCATTTTGATTCATTGAATTTATTAGAATATTAATTAGAATATTATATAAATTAATATGATAATACTATTGTAATTAATACAATTATTAACTGTAATTATTTGGGGTTTACAGTGGTTACCAAATAACAATGGTTTTATTTTTAAATGTTTTATTTTTGCTTGTTTTTGTTTGTCTTAAGTCAGTTTTTCATTACTGAAATGTTTTATGCATTATTAATGATACATTCTGATAAATATTAGATGTATAAACCTGAGGAGAAACAATTTAATCAGAATCAAGCGTTCAAACACATAACACAAAATCATCCCAAGTGGGTATAACATAAGAACATATTTTGGGCAAACATGTGGGCAAGTGAGTGAGTTCAGACTGATGCATGAAGGAAGATGTAGTATGCCAGTTCTCCATGAAAGGACGTTTCATTTCAGTAAGAAAACCTCTTTATACGTCCGCACTGCATTTGCCGGGTCTATTGTTCGCAGAACGATCTTGATGCTGCTATATCAGCTCATGTTTCACAGAGGCCGGGGCAGTGCAATAGCTGAAGCCTGATCAAAATAGGACCACAAACATCGTCTGACTGAGCCTAATGATGTAGTCACTTCATACTCCACCTGAATTCTCCACAGAGCACTACTCTGGGAATTGTGTTTCTGTTTTTCGTCTAGCAAAAAGCCACATTATGCGCTCCATGCCAGGTGTTCTTTTATTTCTCACACGAGCAAAAGTGACCTTTATATCCGCACATTAAATAGAGGAATTTACCTCCCAGAGATCTTCTGTCCCATATATTATTCTTAGGGGTAAATCAGACAAAACAGCCGTATCACATATTCCCCTGGATTTCTACTTATGCTGTTGACTACAGTCCATTTTATTTGGACAAAGGCACATTTAAAAACCTTTTCCTAAGATTATGATATCTTTATTGGCCTCCAGATTTTCGCAAAACTCTTTTTTTAAGAGTGTACTTGAGAGAGTTGAAAGGAAATAAGTCTGGGATCCTGCCGTTAAAACGCAGCTCAACGAAGCTGGAGAACATAACGTTTAGGACGTTGTTAACTGTGTGAAAGTGTAAATTTCTGTGTTTGATCCCCGGGGTGATAAAGAGCCCCGATCTGTTCTGACTAAAGTGCTTTCAGAAAGTGTTTAGAATGACATTACTTTTGAGAAACTCCGGCAAAGCGACACCATTTACTACGCTGTAATATTGTAGTTGGAATTAAATCACGAAAGGCGAGAGCTACAATAAAAGTAAAGGACAGAAATAAAGTTCGCAGAAAGATGAATGTTCTTCCTGAATGCATTCTACTGGATTGTGAAGTAAATGTGAGTAATGCTTAACTGTGTAAAGCCGCCCTCATGCAGGGCTGTTTTGGGCGGATGCCAGGATGTTCTGGGTGCTTGTGATTTCATTGGTTGGCAGTTGCTAGAATGTTGCTATATGGTTGTTAGGGTGCTCTGAGAATTTGTCATTGCATTAGTTTAGTTCAGTTTAGTTGCTTTAGTAGCACTTAAGTTATAAGGGGCCACATCAAATCTATATGGTGTTCTGGAGAACAAAATACTAGTAAAAAAGTGTTCATATAAAAATATTACAAAAAAACAAAAAGCATAATGACTTGAAAAATGAAATGCTAATAAAAGTAAATTTATAGATATATTAGGATCAATTAATCATTGAGTCAATCAATTAATAACCCAAACAAAATGCTAAAATAATATAATGAAATGCTAGTGTAAGTACATTAAAATTAAATGATTAATTAAATTAAACTACATTTACTGAAACATTAGAGGGGAAAATAAAGGAAACCCCTATAGTACAAAAAAAAATTATATTAGAAAAAATGTATATAATATAAAATAAGATATAGATATAATATAACGTAATATATTTTAAGTAAAACAACAAAAGTAAGAAAAACTAAAATAATGTAATGAGATATTAGTGAAAGTGCACCAGTTGAAATATTAGGAAATCAGTAAATTAATAATTACATTTTTATAATAAACAAAGTTTATAAAAACAAACATAATAACTGAAATAATACAAATACACTGCAGCTTTAAGTAATAACTAAACTAACTAAATAAATACTTAAACAATTAAAATAATTTAATTAATAATAGTGAAAGTGAATGAATTCTATTCTAATAAAGTAAAAAATAAAGGTGTGATCTTAATATTAATGATTCTTAATAATAATTCATATTTTGAATATTAAAAATGATATAATATTGAGTTAATAATGAGTTAACTCATTAATTAATAATTAATGAGTTAATATAATAAATCATTTCTACACTTTACTTTATATGAAACACACAAGGGCAAACTGACTGTTGATTAACTCTAATTAAAGACATGAGCCATATTTATATGCCTTGCAAACCGATAATGAAAATTTCACAGCATGCTGCAGCCAGTGCACAATGGAGTCTAGTTGCCATGGTGAAATATGGTTATCACAATGAAAATATGATTTCTATGTTGTAGAGCATTACATTAGATTAGAGGAACCACAGAGAACTTTGTGTTTTGCTCTTAATGTACTGATTCACACTTCCATTATAATAATGTCTCACACTGTCTGCTGGCCATCCATTCATCAGTCACTTCCACAGTACTTCTCAGACACGAGACGGATTTGATGTGTTCCTGACTGATTGATCCATTCTCATTTCGTTTGGTACCCTTACCCTTTAATATGCCTGACACTTCTGACTACGAAGAAAACTCAAAAGCACAAAGTTCATTCAGAAGTTAGCATTATTTTTCACTCTCTGACGTGAGATTTTGAGTTTAATGGATTGTATTCCATTCTTTTTCCCTCACTTAAGATGATAATTAGAGCTGTATAGCCGTAAAGCCACAGCTCCTCCGAAGAATTCTTCAGAGTTGTGCACCATCTGCTCCTCCTGTCCATCTCTGCACAACACACATTACACCCACCCACAAACACACACACACACACTTACACACCAGCCGACACATGAATGAGTGTCTGTGTTGGGATTTGAACCTCAGTCCCCTGAGGTTGTCTGAAATGAAGCAGAAAAGTACACACACATATATATGCTTCATATATATATATATATATATATATATATATATATATATTATTTTAAATAATAAACACATTACAGATTAAAATATTACAAGAAAATTTTAGTATTTTATTTTAATTAAATCTGTTATTAAATCTATTATTGTAGTTCATTATTTTTTCTTAGAATTATTATTTCAATATTATAAAAAAGTATTTTTTTTAAATTAATGATTTTATATGTTTTCGTGCGTGTGTGACAAAGTGTTAACTAAAACCATTAAATATGTTTTTATTATTGTAAAGCTGAAATCAAGCAAAATATAAATATTAGATGAAAAACAAAAAAACGTAGGTATAAATAGGAAATGTGTCTTTGGCAACTGACTGAAGAATTTCAGTTGAAGAATGAAGACTGAAGTTTGAGTTGAAGTACCGAAATTACTAAAACCAGAATAAAAAAAAACTAAAGTTAATAAATGTTGAAAATTACTAAACATTAAAATAATAATAATAATAATAATAACAATAATAAAAGTAACAGAAGCAACAAAAAAAAAAAAACTAAAACCTAAATGTAACTGAAATTAAAATTAAAACTGAAAAACAAAATAGATTTTTTTTTTAAATTTATAAATACTATAATATTATTTAAACAATACTAAAAACAGTACTCCAATCTCAATGTTCGCCTCATTTTCCATTTATCAAAAAAAAAAAAAAAAAAACTGTAAGTAGGTGTTTTTTGTTTTGTTTTGATTTGTTTGTTTAATTATTATTTATTATGTGTAATAAAACATTATTCATTTGATTGGTTGATTGATTGATTGACACTCCTGGTCACTGTTGATTTGTTCCATATTTGTCCTTTTGTTTTACCACCTTTAATAACAGCATGTGGGTTTGGAGTGAGATCAGGTTGAGTAAATGATGACAGAATTTTAAATTTAGGCTATACTCTTGCTAAAAAAATTACATTTGTGCACAATGGCATTTTGTCAGGTTTAGATCCATTTATCTGCTTTGTTAATAGTGTACATAGTGTTCTTCAGTATGGCAGATTCAGATTAGGCTGTTGCCCTTCAAGCCAAATCAGCTTTACAGTCAACTGTGATTTCATGCATTAATGCATAAATAGCATCTTTAAGCGCTGTTTCTCCCACTCTTCCTGTTTTGCCTGAGGTCTTGTCCGATTAAGCAGTAGCCCTTTTAGGCCCAGGCCATGAGCTTTCTGTTTTAACGCCTCACTTCACTCGGCCTCTCAAGGAAACAGTTCACATCTGTGGCCCTTGAATGAAATATATCGATACCTGTCGGCTGACGGCCATATAAGCCTATTCGATTTCTCAGCAGCCCTCAACCAATTCCTCATGTTTAATAATTTCTCTGGCCTTCATCTTCCCCTGCAGGGTCACCATCATTAATTACTCTTCAGTTGGGCAGCAGCAAAAACACTTGGGGAAACAGTGACAGTAATCGTATAAACCACTGGACCGAACAGCTGAATAGAGCTCCCAACGGCCCCGAATGCCAGGGTTTGAGATGTAGACCAGAAGGGCATTGGGGTTTTTTGATATCATAATAAACAAATTGATTTATCTTTGTAATTAACTACTTGAAGGAATCGAATTGTGTATATGATTATATTCTGTTATGCTCAGTCTAGTCGTTTCTGAATATTGACAGGTAATCAGCTTCATACAGTCAATTACAATATCATGCATTAATTGTGCTTAAAGCTCTGTCGGCTGTGAAACAAATCCATCATTAAGGCATTTTAATTCTAAACCATTGTTGTGGTCAAAATACGAGTTCATAATCCATAATAACACTTCCTCCACTGAAAAAGTCAATCCTCTTTTTTTCTGTCTTATCAAAATGTGAATTGGACTGTTTGCGCTTGTAAGCTGTGCTTGATCTGTGCATGATAGATGACTTTTCCACTGAAGCAATTGTTATAATGGACTATGGTTTGGCATTTTGGTCAGAAGCAATGGTTTAAAGGTAAAAATGTCTTAGTCGTGGATTTGTTTCTTACAAACACACAGATTTTCAAGTCGTGTGGGTTACTTGTGGATTATTGTGATGTTTTTATCACATCTTTGGACTCTTATTCTGACGGCACCCATTCACCACAGAAGAACCATTGGTGAGCAAGTGATATAATGCTAAATTTCTCCAAATCTGTTCTCACCTATATTTTGGATGGCCTAAATTGTTAGCTAATTTTAATTTAGGGTGAACGATTACTTTAGTTTAATGCATGATTCATAATTGCACAGTATTCCCAGGACAAAAATGTAATAACCTCCCCGAATTATAAAGCCTGTCTACTTTTAAACCCCACCCATGCCAATCAATCCATGATGGATAAAATCAAGTTCACGGAGTTCACTCAGTAATGTAACATTATGTAAGTAAAATGAGATGAAGGTTACATTTCAAGTTGACTTTAAATTCTATTTTAGTGTTCACTTTGTACTTGCACTTGCCATTTAAGTCAATTAAGATAGTTCTTCTTTCTGTATCACTCAAATGTGTAAGCTACAGGTAGTCCAAAATGCAGCAGCTAGAGTCCTCCTTACGAGGTCAAGAAAATATGATCATATTACCTCAATTTTACAGTCTCTGCACTGGCTACCTATTAAGTTCTGTATCAGTTACAAATTATCATTACTTACCTATAAGGCCTTTGTAACGATTTGTTTTGTAAAAAGCGCTATACAAATAAACTTGAATTGAATTGAATTGAATTGAAAAGAAAAGCAAAAAACAACATTTATGCAACACAACTTTGCCGCTGTGCTGTTAGTCTATTAAGCAGAAGGTTACACAATATGTGGAAATCCAATTAAAACCCAAACAGAAACCCAAACTTAATTACTACACGAGAAGCTTCAACTTTCTGAAAGATTTAAAAAGACTGTATGCTAGACATGGGTGAATTTCCATGATGGTCCAGGTTGGTTTATACTGGTTTAGTGAGGCAGGCAGACCTAGAAATCCATGTTATCCTCAAGGTAAACTTGCTGCAAAAGCTGTTTCACCAGTCCTAAGCTAGTTAAGAAGCCGAGCAGCCAAGAAGTCAAGCAACTATGATATTTTAAGCACGATGTGAGAAAATCACGAGAAAATGTATTTTTACAGAAGCTCTTTCGTTGTTCTATTTATTTCTTCAACTTGTGCTTCACAGAAAGTCTACAGATCCATGCCACCCGCCCGCTCAAGAGTATATCCAGCCGATTACACACCCTAAGCAGCCGATGAATATTTCACACCAGCTACAGGCCGAGGAGGAATATGAATGCAGATGTCACTCAGTTGTCAAGATCTCTCCAACGCTTCTGCTGTGCTGCCACAAAGATGCCACACACAGTCTCAATGGATCCCGCCTGAGGCGATGTGCCGTCTCCCGTCTATCTATAGCGCTGAGAAATATTTTAAGATTTTATGCTTCTGCACCCCATTAACAATTGCCTCTGTGACAGGCTACAGCTACACCTGAACTGCTGAGGCTGCAGAACCTACATCTCCACGTAAATATTCACTGAATATTGGATTTTGTTTTATATTAGGTGCGACTTGTAGCTGTGTTTTTACATAATGGCTTGAAAAGGCACAAAATTATGAATGCATAATGTTATCAGGGCTGTAAATGATACACTGACAAGTTGTTTGAACCTCTTATAGGAAATTGTGATAGCTACATCATTGAGTGCATTTTAATTCATGAATGCATCATGAATGTTTCTCTGCAAGACAGAAATAAACTTAATCTATTTTTTCCATGCTATATGTACTTGAATTTTAAGATAATGCTAATTCCGGGCATGTTTGTGACTTTGAAACATCTGTATATTGGCATAGGCACATTTTGCACTATAATGCATGAGCTCGCTCAAATATTGAGGAGCTAAACCATTCAGGGCTTTATAAGTAATTGGCAAGATTTTAAAATGTATCTGTTGTTCAACAGGGAGCCGGTACAGAGTTGATAGAACTGGGCTAATATAGTCGTACTTACTGGTACTAGTAAGATATTGAGTTATATTCCATGAAAAATCATGTTTTGATAAATTGTATATTGCTATTTTTAGTATTACTTCGATAACAGGGCTGCACGATAAATCACATGTGTTTATCATAAGTATCTCATAAGTAAAACCGTGGTACTGAGGAGATTCTACTGTACAGTAGCAACATTTTTCAGTTATTTTTTCTTCAGGTTCAATCAAACCTTTATTTTGGCAGGACCTTTGGGTTTCACTATGATTCCACATCACAGAAATCATAAGGCCATATCAAACAGAGTAGCATTTCCCAAAAGCAACTATGGTCCATCCTTACCAATAGAGTTCAATGGAACTTGTGACCACATTTAGTTTTTGGCAAATGCACCACAGGTCAGTTTTTGCTTCTGTCACTTGTAAACTATGTAAAAACTTTGCACGAATATAAATGGTTATTTAAGGTTGTTTTTTTTTTTTCTGTCTTTCACTCACAGTCTCTTTCAGCAAAGCCTGCATTAAAATGTGACAGGTTCACAAACAGTGTGCTGAAATTTGCATCGCAAATGTCAAAATGAGACTGAAACTAACAGCAGCTTTAACACTCAAAGCCAGGAACAGCAGGATGTTTAGAGAACTTTTCCTCTCTTTCCACCACTTCCAACATATGTACCCTGTTCTGTGCCTAGAAATTATAAACTATATGGATACAAGTATTGGGACGGACCTCTTAATTAATGAATTCCTGTGTTTCATTCATAGCCTCTGATGCAGGTGTATAAAATTAAGCACCTAGTCACGAACACTGTTGTGTAAAAAACATGCTGTTCTGAAGAGCTCAGTGAATTCAAGTGTTGTACTGTAATATGAGGGCACCTTTGCAATGAGTCAGTTCTTGAAATGTCATCCCTGTTAGATATTCCACATTCAGCTGTAAAAGTCTTATTGGAAAGTGGAAGCGTTCAGAAAAAGCAGCAACTCAGCCATTGTCACGATCGGTGTACTGGAAACACAGAGAGAGAGAGATCCAATTGCAGGTATGGTGTTTATTTGAGGGCAAATCCAAAGGGGTAAACAGTCCAGGCAGGGTCAAAACCAGAAGATCCAAAACATAACATGAACAAGACACGAACACTAGGCAAGGCAAGGATGATGGACATGAAATAACTGTAACATTAAACAAGGACTCCGTGACAAAGACACAGACAGACCGGGTATTTATACACAGAAGGATAATGGGGAAACAGGAGACAGGTGGGGGAACAATCAATTACACAACAAGGAGGAAGGTGACCAAATAAGGGAACAGGAAGTGATAAGGTGACAGACACCGTGAGAAAGGGGGACATCTAGTGGAACCCCAGGGAACACAACCCAGACACTGTGACAGCCATGAAGCGGAAGTCCACGTAAAGTCACAGACCAGGGACACCAAGTGCTGATGCTCAAAGTAAAAGTCACCTGATTCCATAGCTTCAACTGGAATTAATATCAGCAAAAAAACTGTGCAACATAAGCTTCGTGGAATGGGTTTCCATGGCCGAGTAGCTGCACACAAGCCACACATTAAGTACAATGTCAAGCCTCCGATGGAGTGGTGTAAAGCACACCACCACTGGATTCTGGAGCAGTGGAAACCTCTTATGTAGACTGATCATGCTTCACACTTCTCTGTTTGTCAGTCTGATGGGTGATTTTGGCTTTGACGGGTGCCAAGAGAATGAATCTTTTGGAAAATCTTTAGGGAAACTGGTATAGCTGCAAGGGGGGAGGGGGGGCGACTCCATATTAATGTACATGTATTTAGAATTCAATATCACTGAAATCCCTGTTGGTGTCCCTGTATTGTTCACATAGTGTATAATGAAATAACATGAAAATATGTTAATGTCTTTTAAATTACTTGTCACATCACATTATAGGCTACAGAAGCTGAAGTACTATTATGAATTACAGATAATTAGAATACATTTAGTAAATTTTAATTAATTTTAAAAAGTAACACTGTTATTCAAAAATAACACTGATATACTGCATGTCATTTTCACAGGGTGGATTTATTCACAGTTGAAGATTGTCACTAAGTGAATAGTGGGTGTGCTGAGTGTCCGAGAGCTCTCCGTATGAGTCTCCCGGTGCTGGGTGCTCTTCCGTGCAGTCTCGCTCTGGTACTGATCGGTCACACACTGGTCTCTGGAGAAAAAGGAGCAAACACAAGTTAGTTCTTAGCCACTTTCGAGACATTAGACTCCCCGTTGTCAGGCCTCGCACGGCTTATCTTGATTTTAAATTTCAGGAAAGTTATCAAATGTAAAATAGGAATAGAATATAAAATATAAAATTGGTCCCATTCTTGTCTAATACAGGTTTCTAGTTGCTCAACTGTCTTAGGTCTTCTTTGTCACATCTTCCTCTTTATGATGCGCCAAATTTTTTCTTTGGGTGAAAGATCTGGACTGCAGGCTGGCCTTTTCAGTACCCGGATCCTTCTTCTACGCAGCCATGATGCTGTAATTGAAGCAGTATGTGGTCTGGCATTGTCATGTTGGAAAATGCAAGGTCTTCCCTGAAAGAGTCGATGTCTGGATGAGAGCATATGTTGTTTTAGAACTTGGATTTACCTTTCAGCATTGATGGTGCCTTTCCAGATGTGTAAGCTGCCCATGCCACACGCACTCTTGCAACCCTATACCATCAGAGATGCAGGCTTCTGAACTGAGCGCTGATAACAACTTGGGTTGTACTTGTCCTCTTTAGTCCGGATGACATGACGTCCCAGTTTTCCCAAAAAAAAAAAGAACTTCAAATTTTGATTCGTCTGACCACAGAACGGTTTTCAGCTTTGCCACAGTCCATTTTAAATGAGCCTTGGCCCAGAGAAAATGCCGGCGCTTCTGGATCATGTTTAGATATGGCTTCTTTTTTGAGCTATAGAGTTTTAGCTGGCAACGGCGAATGGCACGGTGGATCGTGTTCACCGACAATATTTTCTGGAAGTATTCCTGAGCCCATGTTGTGATTTCCATTACAGTAGCATTCCTGTATGTGATGCAGTGCCGTCTAAGGGCCCGAAGATCACAGCAATCCAGTATGGTTTTCCGGCCGCGACCCTTATGCACAGAGATTATTCCAGATTCTCTGAATCTTTGGATGATATTATGCACTGTAGATGATGGTAACTTCAAACTCTTTGCAATTTTCCTCTGAGAAACTTCTTTCTGATATTGCTCAACTATTTTTCACCGCAGCATTGGGGGAATTGGTGATCCTCTGCCCATCTTGACTTCTGAGAGACACTGCCACTTTGAGAGGCTCTTTTTAAACCCAATCATGTTGCCAATTGACCTAATAAGTTGCAAATTGGTCCTCCAGCTGTTCCTCATATGTACATTTACCTTTTCCGACCTCTTATTGCTACCTGTCCCAACTTTTTTGGAATGTGTAGCTCTCATGAAATCCAAAACGAGCCAATGTTTGGCATAACATTTAAAAATATCAAAAACATTTGATATGTAATCTGTATTTTGTGAATAAAATATACATTTATGAGATTTGTAAATTATTCCATTGCTTTTTACTCACAATTTGTACAGTGACCCAACTTTTTTGCAATCGGGTTCGTATATATATATATATATATATATATATATATATATATATATATATATATATATATATATATATATATATATATTGTAGACATTTCATTTCCAGCTCCTTCTACCGGTCACCGTGATTTGGCCAAGTAAGACATGTTCCAGGATCAACATCTTCTGATAATCCTAATTCAACATTATTTTCCAAAAATATAGACTTAACCCAATCCCTACCCCTAAACCTAACCCTACCCATAATTTAATCCTAAAATCGGTGTGAAATGATAGCTGATTAACAAGGGTGTAGAAGCACCTAACTCTGGTTATAAGCCTAAAACAGATATTTTCTGAAAAGTTATATCTCAATTCTGATTGGTTGATTTGAATGTTGTTCCAGGATCAACAAGGATCACGCTCGCCCCTTCTACCCTTTACAGATGTCTTGCATAAAAATGACAAAAAGAAAATGACATGTAAGCGAAATTCTAAATTGTCTACAAAACTAATTTCATACATTCAAGCATAAGCATTTTAATTATAAATTTAAACCTTACATATTATACATTATGCATTATATATTGCCGCTTGAATGGGGCTCTCTTGACTTCTGAGGCAGAGTTGCTCTTCCTTAGTGTATAAGGTGTATTCAGTGTAGCAACAACATTATCATTTAGTCATGCAAAACTCTTTGGCCGTTCATAAATCTGTAATATACATTTTTAATGATAAGTTCTTAACTTAAAATACCGGCTAAACACAAACTACACATCCAAACAGATTAAGTTACACTCAGTAAAAACACAAGAAAATACCTGAATTTGCTGTAAAAATACAGTTTTATCTTTTCCCCACAAAGCTTTGACATAATGATTTGAATGTAATGCCCATGAGGAGGATGTTCATGAAGTTGATGATGATAATGATGAAACTTACAAAGAGTGCAAAGGAGAAGAAAAAAAGGAAAGAATATCGTGTTGATGGTGATAATGACAGCAGTGATTATGACAGTGGAAAATATCTCATGCTGAGACTGAAACAACCATTTGCCTCCAAGCAATGCAAATCTCAAAGAATGTTTCCCACAGTAACCACGATTTCTCATTGATCAAGCATTCAGCTTTTCCATGCGCAGTCATTAGGAACAGACACAGATCGTAATGTACAAAGTGTGAAACTGGGGCTGAAGTGAGTGTCAGGCTGATGAAGATCAGGTCATTTCACTTCTGTGCAGGTGACCTCCTGCATACAAGCTAGTTTTCTCTCTTTAAGCGGCTGATGTAGCAGTTATGGATACTGATGTTAGTTGCAGTGTTGGGCAAGTTCATTTGAAAGTTAATTTTAGTTTGGCAAGCTACAAAATACTCTTCAAAATACTCTTAAATGATGAATGAAAATTATATTTTTTTCAGTCTAGCTTCCAACCGCTTCACAGCATGGAGTCGGCTCTCCTAAAAGTTCTAAATCATATCTTAATGACTACAGACGCTGGTGACACTATAGCTTTAGGGCTTTTAGATGTGAGCTAAGCTTTTCAGCAATTGATATCACAGGTAATGTACTTTAATAGTTCCAGTCCTTCTAATCAATAGAAGTCTTTCAGTTAGTTTAGGTGCTCATTCGTCCTCTGTGACTCACCTCACCCGTGGCTTGAGGAAGTCGTGGCCTAGTGGTTAGAGAGTTTGACTCCTAATCCTAAGGTTGTGGGTTCGAGTGAGCAAGGCACCAAACTCCCAACTGCTCCCCAGTTGATGCAGCATAAATGGCTGCCCACTGCTCCGGATATGTGTTCATGGTGTGTGTGTTCACTGCTCTGTGTGTGTGCACTTGGATGTGCATGAATTCTGAGTATGGGTCACCATTCTTGGCTGTATGTCATGTCACTTTGTCACTTTGTGGCGTACCCCAGGGGTTGATCATGGCACCTCTATCATTCTCTCTATACATGTTACCTCTAACATTAATTATGAGTAGATTTGGTGTGTCTTACCACTGTTACGCAAATGACACCAAACTTTACATACCTATAAAACATAGAGATAGACTTGCACATATAAGATTAGAAGCATGTCTTGGTGAACTTACATTGTGTCTAACTAACAATTTTATGTTATTGAATGATAATAAAACCCAAATTATCCAAATTGTTCTAATATAAATTTTATTGACCTAGGTATCATCTCACCATACCTTACCTCCAAGGTAAAAAAAATATATAGGATTTTATCTTGACAGTAGTCTTAAAATAGACAAACAAATCAATAGCATAGTAAGCACTTGAAAGATTTGAAAAAGTTATTCATGCTTTTATTCCTACAAGATTTTAATACTATGAGTCATTATATGTCAGACTACCTCCCTCCTCAATTTCCTGTCTCCAAATGGCCCAAAACGCAGCTGATTTGAAAATTTTAGTTTACAAAGCTTGTTGCAGTCAAGCCCCCAACCTTTTCTGTAATTTTTTTGTTTCCTGTTTTTATTTTGTTGTTTATTTACTGCTATGCACAGAACTTTGGCGAACCAATATTGATTTTAAATGTGCTTTATAAATAAAATTGATTTGATTTGAAAAAGCCCTATTTTTAAATCCCTAATATGGACGAAGACATTGCTACTACTGTAACTGAATAAAAAGAAAAGTTTTGAATGATGAAAAATAAACCAATAAACACTCATTTGCGTCAATTATATATAGTTTATCTTTGTTCTTAAAGCCATCTTGGGTTTACTCATAATGATTTAGTATATTTATTATCCTTTGCTAATGACATAGCCTTTATTACAGTATAGAATATACAGTACAGACCAAAAGTTTGGACACACCTTCTCATTCAAAGATATTTCTTTACTTTCATGACTATGAAAATTGTAGAGTCACACTGAAGGCATCAAGGGCTATTTGAGCAAGAAGGAGAGTGATGGGGTGCTGCGCCAGATGACCTGGCCTCCACAGTCACCGGACCTGAACCCAATCCAGATGGTTTAGGGGTGAGCTGGACCGCAGACTGAAGGCAAAAGGGCCAACAAGTGCTAAGCATCTCTCGGGGAACTCCTTCAAGACTGTTGGAAGACCATTTCAAGTGACTACCTCTTGAAGCTCAAGAAAATGCCAAGAGTGTGCAAAGCAGTAATCAAAGCAAAAGGTGGCTACTTTGAAGAACCTAGAATATGACATATTTTCAGTTGTTTCACACTTTTTTGTTGTGTATATAATTCCACATGTGTTAATTCATAGTTTTGATGCCTTCAGTGTGAATCTACAATTTTCATAGTCATGAAAATAAAGAAAACTCTTTGAATGAGAAGGTGTGTCCAAACTTTTGGTCTGTATTTTCGGCTTTATTCTGCGATAAAAATCAGATCACAAAAGGAAGCTATTTCAAACAGTCAACAGATGTTGTAGAGTAAAAACATGTCAAAATGTTCTCTTTTGTTGGACAGCAGGTTAAGAAACATTTCTCATCACAACAGAATGTTTCATGTGTGTTGCTTTTTCAAATGCATCTCAATTGTAAACGTGTAAACTCACAGGAACACACAAACACACAGAAAATTATTTAAACACCAAAACGAAAAAAATAAATGATGTACTAAAAGTTAAATATTAAATTATATATTATTATATTATATATTATATTTTAAATTGTGGCATTCCTATTTGTTATTGTACATTTAATTCTTAAGTCAACAGATTTAATCTATTTGAATTAAATTTTGATGCATTTAAATTCATACATTAACTTTTTTATGTATTCTCACCTGCAGTGCTGTCACAAGCCCCCGGTTGAGAAACCTTGCTCTGATTATTCTATTCATTTTCACACACACTCCAAGCATTTGAAACTGAGTTTATTGCTCCATAATGTCAAGGCTTTTAAGAAAATTTTAGATGGGGCAGAGGCCTTCAGTTAAGTAATCCGTCATGGTAGGGAGTCATTTTTCCCAGCAATTTTCTCAGTGGTTTTGTAGTTAATGAAAGTGTCATTTCAGCAAATGCTAAGCAATCCACTTCACCTTTAAAATATCAAACTTACATTCCCTTCTTTTTCTGCCTTTTTGAGATCCTTTTTGTAAATGTATGTGTTTAGTGGGCATGAATACTCCAGGAGGACTTTCTGTTTGTTGACTAATGGAAGATCAAGAAGTGTTCAAGAAGTCAGTTATTTTTGCAATTCTGTTTCATGATGCTAATGGCACAGAAATTACACACGTCAAATGTAATGTCCAGTACAACACTTTTATAAAAAATTTTACAAATATTTTGTTGGCACACCTGCGAATAAGATGTGTAGATGAAGTAGAACAGGAAATAGTACACAAAGGTGTCGCCCCTTTTGAAAAATATATTAAAGTAGAAGCCATAGATCAGAGAGACTCCAGAGCGGCCAGGGACATTAATCAGACGCCAAAAATAGAGAAGCGTACAATAGTGTGTACATGGCTTCTTTACAACCAAAGGGTTGAGAAAAAGCTCTCTCCCAAAAACTGGATCTCTTCCAAAACTAGTATGCTGGCTTGCTGTCTACTGCCTACATAGCAGACTTACTAAAATAAAACAATGCAAGTGACCGATTTGGAACACACTATATAAGCAGAAACTCCATATGTCATAGAAATACCACTACTTACTGTTCAATAGTTTGCCATTAGCATGTTGCTAAGCTAAAAACAATATCTGAATAACCACTAACACATCTCAAACACACAGGGTTGCCAACTCTCACGCATCTGGCGTGACTTTCATGCTTGGACTTCAGCGTGAGATTGATGCTGAAAGCGTGAGTGCCACTCCATATGCGTGAGAGTTGGCAACCCTGCACACATATTTGGTGTTGATGAAGCTACTTTGAATGGGTAGCTTGATAAGCTACAAGCAAGCGACTGCTTTGAAAAGTAGTTAGCTACACTAAAAACTATAGTAACACTTTAGAGACTATTTCTCACTATTAACTAGTTGCTTATTAGCATGTCTATTGTTAACATATTGGCTGTTTATTAGTATTTATAAAGCACATATTCTGCGTAGCCATATTCTATATCCCTAATTCTGCCCAATAACTAAATTTAACAGCTACCTTGCTAACTATTAATTAGCATTAAGCTAAGGAGGCAATCAAACTCGGGTTTGTAAAACCAAATGTGAAAGGACCCTTTGTCACCTTTAAACAATGTTTAACTAATTTTATTTGTATTCAAATTATGGCATTATTCGAATGTTTATTTTTTATATTCTAAGAATGCTTTCTCTCAGATTATGAAAATGTTAAAATAGGCAATTGATCTCAGATGTTTTCTCTGAACATTCATGAAGTTAAAATAACATCATGAGAACATTCAGAAATGTATCTTCTCCAAAAACTATTTCTCGCTTCTCATTTTATGAATCTATATCAAATAAATAATAAAGTTACAAGAACATTCCATAAATATTATTTTAAGATGCTTTGTCCTAACATTTATATACCTAAGTTGGTGAAAGTTGTGAGAATGTTCTCTGTTACCTACTTACATGACAGATTTCAGGTATTTGGCCCAAGTCTTTTAATGCAAAAGTATAGAAGTGTAGAACTTTTGATTACCAGATGGCACACACTACATTATAGTGTTGTAAAAATGCAAGTAACATTATTACAGAGCTTTATAAACATATTTCAGTAGTTTGCACTAATAAACTTCTAAATATTTGTACAGTAGTCCCTATGTTGTTTATTAAATGAGATGCTCTTTTTTTTTTTTTTAAATACACTTTGTTTCACAGCCACATTATATGTAATATCCTAATTAAACTATAAATGTAGGTTCACACTCACAGATTTTGGCTGCCTGAGACCAAATTTGCAATTCCCCTGATCCTAGGCCAAAATCTGTTGTCCTGGATCATTAGTTTGACATGTTTGTTGACAGCCATTTAATAACCATTGCAATCAAATCTTACCTCCAATGAAATTCTGCCAGTGTCAGATGTTCTGAGGTAGTGTGGCCTTTCCAACAAAAACTGTCAAATCAAGAACCATCAGGAGAACAGAACCTGATGATGCAATTAGCGTGACAACAACAAATCACCACTTACTCCACGCACATCATCTTAATTTTTTTTTTTTTTTTAAACAAGCCATGTTCAAAATTAATGCCAGATATTGTTTTTGTTTGCTAACTACCATTTTAATTTAGTATGTGACTCACCATCACCAAACATGTCACAGACTAATAATGTAAAACTCCAGATGAGTTGTTCTGCATATATCAGCTTTTAAAAAGTCTTGACTGTCTTACTGCCTGACAATTAAGGAAATCCCGCAGTGTGACATGGCTCATAGCTGAGATCATGTTCCGACAAGAACCAATCGTAAAGGACCATTATGAATATATAAAGTGTGCACTCTGCTTCCTCGACATGGATTCATCAATATGTGCCAAGTTGAAAGATGGGCTACTCTTAACCTCAAATTCTACTCGGAGGAGGTTTTTGAGATGTGGATTTAGTGTGGGTTAAGGGCTCTGAGCGTTGGCATTTTTCCGATGTGAGGCAGTCTCGCGCATTTACATCTTGTTGCATACACATGCTCTCACATGGCCAAGAATGCAATTGTTGGTATCGGGACAGGCCCACATATCACCGCATGAGAACTGGGTCTAAATGAGGTATCTTTATGAGGATAATTATTCTGCCTAAGTTCTGAAACTACTTTCGTGTCAGTAGAGCAGCTATGATGACTTAAAATGCTGTCTACATATGGAGCTGTCAGACAAAAATGCGTATAACTGCTGAGTCACTCGGTGGGGAGTGAATACTATGAGAACCTCTTCAGACTACAAATATGCCGTGGCACTGTGGCACTTTTTTATTTGTAGTGACACCTTAATGTGGGCTGATAAAGAGAAAATCCAAAAGCAACACTCTCCTCAGCTGGGACTGTTTGAGTTGTTGGTGGAGAAGTGAGTTTTTAAACTGACATGGCAAGCCTGGGTGCCTTAACAGGAGGCAAATCAATTCCTCAATAGGCCATTAGAGGATGATAAGCCCTGTCTCAGTTGTGTAATTTAAGTGAATAAAACTTGTTTAGCTGTCACCTGTCAAGCCAGTTGTGCTTGATACCTAAACTTGATTAACGGAGGGAAATGAGCTAATCAAGGTGTCAGTGTTGCCTTATTTCTCCAAGTGTCTTCACTTTAGCAAATCAGATAGTCAAGACTGAGCTTAAGAGCAAAAACTGGGTTTAATCTAGACTCATTACTTGCGTCTCCACTCACACCCAGCCAGCAATGACATGTGGGGCCCAGATGAGGGCTTCATGGTCGGCAAATGTGGGCCCCATTATGTGCTTGCACCCGGGATCCATATTGGGGCACACCGTGGAAGCCCAGACGTGCTAAAAGTGGGACCTGTAAGGGTACTGCATGGGTCTTAATTGGGCAATTCATGTCAGACCCATTTGGGCCCCACCTGCTTAAAGGGCGTTTAAAATGGGCTTGCACCCGGGATCCACACAGGGGCCAGCAGTGGATGCCAAGATGGGTTTTAAGTGGGACCTGTAAGGGTCTTAACTGGGTAATTCATGTCAGTCCCATTTGGGCCCCACCTGCCTAAAGGGGTTTACATTTACATTACATTAATTCATTTAGCTGATGCTTTTATCCAAAGCGACTTACAATTGCTATTTATGTCAGAGGTCGCCTCTGGAGTGTCTTGCTCAGACACATTGGTGTCTCACAGTGGATTCGAACCCGGGTCTCTCACACCAAAGGCATGCGTCTTATCCACTGCTTATCCACTTATCCACTATTAGTTAAACTATTGAATTTTAAAACCAATATCGATAATATCAAGCATCCCTAGTTGTCTAAAATATGTGTTTCTGCCCCAAGGGACAGGCATCTGGGACTGGACTATTATTTGAAATGTTACCCATGGGACCCATGTGTTCCCAGTTCAAACCCAACTTAGAACATAAATATGCCATGCAGGACCCATATATGCGTTCCCAGATCAAACCCATCTGGCTATCCCCACTCAGCCCATAAATATCCCATGCAGGACCCATATATGTTGTATCCAGTTCAAACCCATGGCCACTTGTCCCATAAAGATGCCATGCAGGACCCATATATGTGTTCCTAGTTCAAACCCATGGCCACTTGGCCCACAAAGATGCCATGCAGGACCCATATATGTGTTCCTAGTTCAAACCCATGGCCACTTGGCCCATAAATTTTTTTGCAGGACCCATATATGCATTCCCAGTTCAAACACACGCCCACTTGGACCATAAATATGCTATGCAGGACCCATATATGTGTTCTCAGTTCAAACCCATGCCGAGTTGGCCCATGCCTGTCCCTTATGGGGCCCATGTAATCAGTTCATATGGACTTCCTATGTGGGACTCATACTAAAAAACCTCCATGGGAACCGCTGATTTCACCCAGTCAAAGCCCATGCCCACACAGTAACCATGGAACCCGTACTTAACCCATCTGGGCCCCACATGTAATTGCTGGCTGGGCATAGTCCGTGCGGCTGGCGATGTTTTTTCCAATATCTTATTAGCATGTCATGTACTCAGACCAGATACATCAAAAACACATTAGCATTTACCGATTTTTCCTTGCGGTTGATCTCAGAGCTCAATAACATACCAGAGATTGGCCACTTCATACTGATAGGATCATAAAGTTTGAAAGAGACTTAGGAGGTCCCAATGTCAACCAAACAGTCCTTTTTTAATAACTATTATTTGCTATGCTAATGCCATTTCTGTCTGCTAAGCCGGCTAGTTAGCATGATCCTTTTAGACCCCTGCTGGTAGATAATGCAACTACACCTGAACCCTCAAATTGGAGGTGGTCTCATTTCGAGAGAGGTGTTGGGAAATGAGTGAAACTGCTTTCATCACCTTCAACGGTTAAGATTATGTTAATAGATCTGCAATCAGGATTAAATGTTACAGCTCGTATTCGTTCTCATGAATCACCTGGCACAGAAATGAAATACTGCACCCATTCAAACACCATTAGTCATGTTGTGCAGCAGAATGTGTAGATCAAAGCCCTATGCATGTTAAAATGACTCAATCTTCCGGTTGCTTTCTTGTCATGAGGAAAATGTCGAGAACTGTCTTGTGGCAGTAGGAAGCTTGCTAACATTTTGATTTGCAAAGATGTGTGGAGATGAAAGTGAACACATGTTTCCTTTCATATTACTATCAAAGGCAGAAGTCCATGGTGAAAGATGGACTCCCGCGACATCTGCAAAAACATCTGCAAAAAGCCCATTGTTTCATGGTGGATTTATTCATTGGATCCCTAATTTGTTTCTGTGCAGTCTTCAGAGTCGTCGCTACTGCAATACTCTTAAGCTCAGTTTTCTAATATTTGTGCAGGAATAGTACAGCATATCATGTGATTGTTGTATTATGCATCATTACACATTATTTCTAGGGGCACGGTGCTCATTAAAATCACTTTTTTATTGCTTTTGCAATAGGCTTCGTTGAGCTGGAAAAAGATTGTTTTTTTCCCCCTCATGGTTGAATCTTTCCCTTTTAGCTAGTTTCATTCTCTTATGTTTATTTTTGTATCTCGAGAGAGCAGAAATTACATAAATGTTTCAAAAGCTATATAAGATTTCTTCTGAATGTTCAAACGAGACAACACAAAACAATGTGAAATACCGGGTGACTGTGTTGAAACTCATTCGACTAAACACAATTGTGAACGATCAAGATTTCAGTCTGATTTCACACCAGGCTCTTCTGCAGAACAGCTTTGAATACATAATAGGCTACATATATCCAAAATTGTTAATCAGAATGAAAATAAAAGTGATAACACATCTTTCCTTAGCATGTCATTAGATTTAAGGTTCCATCATCGCTTCACCACACATTGCATCCAGTGAAAATGTGTCCCAGTGCAGCACTTAGCACAAGTTTAAACTGGTTTTTAAGTCGTTCCTGTTTTGACCCACAGTTTACAGCAAATACTGGCTGTCAGACATTCTTCACCCAGCATGGCATGCTAGCCATTTGTGGAAACACATGATAAACACAACCTCTCATCTCCGTCTGTTAAATACTGCTCTTGTCCAGATGTTCTCTGCAGATGCTTGGTACTCTGTCCTACGGCGGGACTCAAGCTGACAACTTGGATTAGTGATGGACACACGAGCAAGGGGTTTCTCTGTCATTTGGGATGCAGAGAGACAGCTAGCGACCGCGTCTCGCATCCCTCACTCCTCGCTTCCCCCTCACAGATGCACAGCAGCAGGCGGACTCCATTAAATAAGTCCGACTCCATAAAGCTGACAGAACTGCTCTGTAAAACGTTTCAACAGCTCAAGCACATCAGGAGAGTTCCAGGTTGTGCCGATGGGACGCAGGATTAATCACCGTGAGCAAGCACATGAGTATTCTTTAATACATCAGATGCTTCCCACTAAAATGTCGGTTTGATTTAGAGATAGTAAATATGATTTGTTCAATTGTGTTGGCGGAAAGCGGCGAGTCGAACATTTTGTTTGCGAAGAGGCCGGATGTTATGATAAATGATTCAGAGACAGAAGCATAGGAGACTGCAGTGGTGTAGCCTACTTGCTGTGTTCTAGAAAATAAATAAATGAATAAATAACTGCACCACTGCTTCTATGTCATGTAGTCACGCAAGTATTTGTCTTTAACTCTACATTCGTTTTCCCTGAGGAGGTTAGCTAAAGTCGCGCTTTGTCTTCTACGACGTTACTAAAAAAATGCGTACTGTTTTTGTCCATGAAGTTATGTTATTTCTGAATGTTCTCGGAACGTTCAATATGTCCAGCCTTTAAAAACCAGTGTTGTAAAAACTCTTTTTCATTGGTTATGTGGACATTGGAGAAAATCAAGAGAATGATTCATTTGATCATTTTGCAAACATTATGGGAACATTACTTTTGAATATACTCTGAACCACCTGAAACCAGTAGCAATGTTTAATAAAAACACATAACACTAATGTCCAACTAAAATGTTTAAGGAAAGGTACAGTGAGCAATGTATAAATATGATGTTTTTGTTTCTAACATTTTAATAACATTATTAAAGAGCAGGTAACAGTCTATTTATTTTACAGGTGGGACGTTTATTCAAAACTTTGAGAGAACCATGCCAGAATATGTTTTTTTTTTTAACATTCTGGGATTGACCTCCAGACAACAGACACTCCTACTCTAGTAATAATTACATAGATTGCAGTGCTTTGCCAATCAGTACATGATGTGAACAATGTCCTCCATTAATACATGTAACTTAGTTGTTGTTACAATATCCTAATCTGTCATCAAAATCCAGTGACACTTTTAGGTGTCTTTGTTATTTCCTTTTCGGTAGCTTTTGATTGTTTTGGTTCCATATGCGCAGATAACACACATTCTTTTAACCATCTCTCTCCTGAGGTGAAATGATGTTGCTGTGGCACTTTAATTAAGACATTGAGATATATCCCTGGGAGACATGTGATTAAGTGACAGACTATAATCACTTCCTGATTACCCTCATCTTTTCTCCTTGTATTCTTTTTTTTTTGTGTGTAGTTTTGCAGTTTTTGTCACAGCTCATTAGAAACACCACAAAATTAGCATGCTGCCACACAATGGCCACCATTGTTAATGATCACAAATTAATGTGCTGTTGCGTGTAAGTCACTGCCATTTGTTTCCACCCTTCTGGTAATGAGCATGCATTTTCAAATTCGGTTTCCTGGTGACTTTCCCTGCAGGGATGTTCAGCTGTATCATCAGGGGGTAAAATACACAGCACTGATAACTTATCTGATCCAGTCATAACAGGACACGTGTTTGTGACAACCTGTAACGGGAAGTCAGATTTTAAAAAAAAAAGGTTTGCCGACTGTAAAAAAAAAAGTTTCTGGCAGGAATTTGAAGGGACTCACACTTTTTCGGACACTTCTTCCAAGATTCCCATCAAATCAAACTTAACCTTTATTAACATCACTGTAAAAAATAAATAAATAAATAAATAAATAACTAAATAAATAAAAACATTTACAGTACAACCTGTAAAAACTGTCATTTACAAAATTAAACTCAGTTTTGAATCTTTAAAATAAACTGACAGCCACTACACTTGAATTAATAAACATCCATTAAACAACTGATGTAAAATAAACACAGGTGTACATAACTGATAACAAACAAACATGACAAAACTATTAAGAAATATGATTATTTAAAATACTTTTAAATGTGGAGTGTCGCTTATGGAATTCTGGGAATATAAATTTACAGTGTTTACAGTGTACTCCTAAAGATTTTACTACAGCATTTTACTGTAAAATTACATGAAATGTTTGGTTAGATATTTTACAGTATTCCCTGAATATAGTAGCTTATGGAAACTGTTAACTTTTTTTTTCTCTGTAGCATCTTTACGATATTATATATTTAAAATGACTTTTTTTTTTTTACAGTGATCCGTCTAACTGGTTTTAAATTACTAGTTTAGATTACTAAACAAAATGTAATAACTGATTACAAATTTCATGACAAAAATTGTAACTAGTCACATAATTTGTTACATTAAACATTTTAAGTAATATAATTGGACAACTTTTTGATTACATTTAGATCGCTTTTGACCTACTTTGTTTATCACATTGATTTAAATAAGGTAATCTAGTCACAAATCGATATAAAAATGCATACAGTAAAGAAAGTATATTCTTTTTTTTTTCTGTAGCAACAGGAAGTGCATTAAACATTACATTATGTGAAGGTTTCCTAAAGTGGGGTTCATGAAGCAACTGCAGAGAGTGAATTTGTGCATTTTAAAGTGTTTGAAAGACAAAAGCCTTCCAAAGACATTGATACAAGTAGTTTTATTTTGGAATCTGGTTGTGTGATCCACATTACATGTAATCACTTACTACCCAACACTGTTAAGAACCCCTTGTTATAACTTTATTGTCAGAATTTAGTGTCAAATGTAGCAATAAGCAAATTAATCCATTCAGTTTAAAGTAACTATTTCCTGTTTCAGATATACAAAACAGTTTTCTAAAGAACATCTTTTTGACTTGCTACAAACAATCTCACACAACTGTTGAGTATCTTTTAACGATTCAATCACATTCCTTTTTTTTTTTTTACCTTTTAGAAGTGCATTCAAAGGACGCATGTCATCCTTTTCTTTCCTGTGAATGAAGCAGCCTTGGCTTTGTTAGTTCAGCAAGGATCCATTCAACAAAAACGTCAAATATATTAATGAGATCTCACTCAAAATTCTCATTGTGGCTTGGTGACTTGTAACTTTGTTTTCTGAAGAACTGATAAAAACATGGAAGTTGCATGACATTTAGATTGGAACATGCAATTCCACAATTTATGAATGCAATACATCAGAAGATTAGTGAACAGCCCTTAGGCATTCTGTCTGAAGATATATTGTTTATATGATCTTGCATGAAAAGACAATGTAAAAAAAACTATTCACAGATGTGGCTTGATTGTTCTGTTATAGTAGGAACTGTTGTGACCTGGGTTCGATTCTAACCCAGGTTCTGGGTCTTAAAAAATAAGTGAAAGTGACATGACATACAGCCAAGCATGGTGACCCATATTCAGAATTTGTGCTCTGCATTTAACCCATCCAAAGTGCACACACACAAACCGTGAACACACACCCAGAGCAGTGGGCAGCCATGTATGCTGTGGCACACGGGGAGCAGTTGGGGGCTCAGTGACTTGCTCAAGGGCACCTAAGATGTGATACTGCCAGCCCGAGACTTGAACCCACAACCCTAGGGTTAGGGGTCAAACTCCATACAGGAACTCAAAGCATACACATGACAGATCCCCCAGTATCAAGAGCCCAGTACTGAGTGAGCTTTCGGGCAAGCCAGCTTGTCACATTAATGTTCAGCTTACTGGGAATCAGAGCGGTCAGTGAACTGGAGTGAGCCACAGACCGTGGCCATGGCTGAGGAGCAGCTGATGGAGTTCCAGCTCAGGATTGGAGACTGTCCAAACACCAGATGATCACCTTCCTTCAGTGGAGGTTAGCAAACTAGAACCAGAGAACACTATTTAAAAGCATGACTAGATAAGGGGAGGACGAGGAACACCTGGGACTAATAAACACAAACGGGGAAAACCTGGAATCAAATCAAGGAACAAATTTAACAAAGGAACAGCAAGGACCAAATAAGGACATACAGGAACTCAAAACATGGAACATACACGTGACAGTTCAAAAGCAACATTTAAATAAAATAAACATAACAAGCTAATCATGGCACAATGGAGATGCTCCTTTGCATACTTTGTGAATCAGCTGCTAAAACAATTTGTGCAACAAAACATTGTTATCAGCTGCCACTTTTTCCCAGGAACAAATGTAGTTTATAAAAACATTGTGGAAACATTGTTTTGAAATGTTTCTAATGCATACAGATTTCGTGTCGTGATTAGAATGTTAAAGTTTACAAATGATAATAATAATAATAATAATAATAATAATAATAATAAAAATAATTACTTAGAAGGTTCAAGTACAAATAGCATCATAAGGATGTTCCAAGAATATTGTTTTAAGTATGTTTTTTTTTTGTTTTTGTTTTTACAAAGATCTACAACATTGCATAGCCTCTGGTTCTACATGAACTGATGTCTATCATAGTGTCTATCAAATATCTATGAACCGTTTCTTGTAAAGTTATGAGAACATATATCAAATATTAATAAAGTTATAAAAATGTCCCATACACATTACTTTTAGAATGTTTTGTGCTAAATGTATGTACCTTTTCAAAAACGTTGTGATAACATTCTTCGTTTGCGGGATTATTCTAATGATGTATCCAGTGTAGCTATAATTGAGATTTCGCTTGCTTGACTGAAATCGCATCACCTCTTTCTTGTGAAATTCATAATTTCTCTTTCTGGATTTTTAGTACAGTATTTATCTTCATAAATACAAAACAGCAGTGGCTGGTTACATTCACCATTGAACCTTTCCCTCAGTTTAAAGATTTAATGACAAAAGCATTTGAACATACTTTGTAGGTGCAGAAGGTTCGGCTCGATCCTGTCTGTCTTCATTGATCTGGCTGTGGGCTGCACAATAGATGGCTTGAGTGCAACGCTCAAGTACAACACCCACTAATACTGCATACAAACATCAACACTCAGACCCACTCGGCTCTCCACACGCCACCTTCATCTTCTCCAGCCCTTAGGGCAAAATCAATGGCTTTAGCTGGCTGTGCAGAAGGAGGAAAGAGAGATAAGCACAGGAGTTAAACTGCTGTTCAACAACACCACACCAGTGGGTTAGTTTCTTCTGTTTGGAGATGTTTGTAACTAAGATTATCACTGAGTCATTCATTCAAATGAATAGCTCAAAAACACAGATTATTTTAAAAACACTGATGCGGAATTCTGCTAAATTTTGTGGCAATTACAAAAATTTGCGATCTTTTGGGAAAATTTCTGAGTTTGCTTGATTTTGAGATAAATTCAGAGATCGCAAAATCACGGAATCCTATAGGGACTGCGATTCATTCAAAAACATTAATTCATAGAAACTAAACAAATGTTTGCTTTTATAGGTACTTAATGAGTCATTAATTGAATCAACTTGATTAAAGAGACTCATTCATTCACTTCTGTGTGTTGCTCAGACACGTGGTTACTTATTAACTTCACTAAACTATTGAGCAAAATCAATATCACACGATTGTGATGTGGTTCTCTCAGCATGCCAGTGATCATGTGATATTGCTTAATTAGAACTACAGGCATGCACAATATATTGACACCATACTGGTTATCAGCCATGTTTCTGTCTATTTTAGATGACCTATTTTTAATTGCTGATGTTCCCAAAGGAACAAATCAAATCCTGGCATATATATTTTTCTCTGTGAAATACATCACATTAAAATTGACCAGGATTGGCATCTTTGAACACTTTTTTTTTTTTTTATATATACTTTATAAACATGATTTTTATCTAAAGTCTAATCACATTTAGTATGTACATCCTCTTGAAGAGCACTATAACCAAATGCACTGGTCAATGTTAGTGTCTCTTTTGATCTCTATTTCATTCCCATACCCAAAGCTTTCATGTAAGTCTCTCATGCCGCTAAAGCAAACATGAAGTGAGCAATTGATGAGTGATGTTTTATTGAGAGTGTTTGGCTCTGTGATATTCTGGCCTGTGTTCCATTTCCTGTTGAGTTTCTTTTTGACCTCACTTTTTCTCCCTCTGATACCTCACATCCATCTGTCTGTTTCTGTCAGAATCCTCTCAACATGAAACAAGCAGAACTGGCACAAAGACACAGTGCTGCTGAGAATCTCCCTCTTCTATCTCGAAGCCTCTCTCTTTTCCTGACCTCTCTTTACGAGAGAATTGTTTAGCATTCGAGAAAATGAGTTGAAGTGGAGTTTTCAGTGTGAACACTGGCGGTTTAATTTGGTCATTCTTCTGGAAGTACATCGATTGATTAAAATTGTCATTATAATTAAGCAGGAACCGAAGAAAATGACACCAAAGTGCAGCCTCTTATAGTTTCCCAAGGCACAGTTTTGAAGATATCAACAGTTCTGTTCCAAAACCTAGTCAGCTGCCAGCAGCAAGGCATATTCCTGGCGCAAAGGCTCTTCAGTAAGGTAGGCAGCGATATTATGCTGACTTTTGAAATAGGCTACCTTGTTGTGGTTGGACTCTAAAGGGGTCTTGACACATACAGTGAGTTTATTGCTGGAGGCTGTATTTTTACTCACAGTACTGCTGTATCCCCTAATATTATTGGTGGGTCGCATGGCCTTTTGACAATCCGATCAAATGAAGATAAAAATACGATGTTTTTTGCTATATAGATGTATATTTACTGAATTTATGTTTTTTGTTTTGTTTTTTTGATAGCTGTAGTGCTGTTGGTGCACTTGAGCTTCCGAATGTCGTTTGAGGTAAGTAGAATAAAATGTACTAACATACACCCTTGTTACGTGTAGTTAGTGTAACATCCTTGGGCTGTAATCTAAAGTGAAGACTTGTTAGATGCAGTTACTGTGTAAGTGTAACATCCGCAAGCTGTAATCTAAAGTGATGACTTGTTACGTGTAGTTAATGTGTAATTGTAACCGTGGGCTGTAATCTAAAGTGATGTCTTGTTACGTGTAGTTACTGTGTAAGTGTAAACGTGGGCTGTAATCTAAAGTTATGACTTCTTACGTGTAGTTACTGTAGGTCAGCAGCCCTCATTAACATTTAAAGGAAAAATGCTACAAAACTGCTTGAGCTGAAAAGAGCTGTTTTTGACAGTTTAATAAAATTTGTTTATCACCACTGAGAAATTTTGAACAAATTATGTTACAGAATTTTCATTACGACCCTAAAGAATCGTATCAACTCGTGTAAAATGGGCATTCGATGACCCCTTTAAATCTTACAGAAAAAAAGGAAATGCTGTCCTAGTCCTAGTGAGTCCTAGTGGGAAAATTAAAGTCACGTAAATTCCCAGATAAATAAATGAGCTTGATAAAAGAATTCCTGTTACAGTCCTGCGATACATTTAGGTTTTATCCAGATGTTTGAGTGTGGTGGACATCTTTCCATTTCTCAGAATCCTTGAACATGGCCCAGAGGGAGCGAAAAGACATCAAACAGCACATAAGCGTTCAGTTTCAGTTCTTCTAATGCAATGATGCCCTTACAGCAGCGCTACGACCTCCGTCAGAGAAGACTATGAGCTCACCTGCAGAAAGCAGATAAAGAGAATCAGTCCACTTGTGACATCAGAAAATGTCACACCATTAGCCCTGAAAATCCAAACCAATTTTTCCCGGGAACTTTGATCTGGGATTAAACACACACACACACACACACACACACACAAAAAACATTTTTGGATGAGATGGAGGTGGGGTAGATCTGTCAAGAGCTCCACAATCAGCTGGAGCAAGAGTTAGAGGGCCTGGAGAGTCCATTAGGTTTTCTTATAAGCGTGCAGCAGCCAGAGATACCGGCTGATTTAACATCGCAATACATAATGTAATAAGGACATTTCAGTGGTTTGTTATGAGGTGCAGAATTCTTGCGGAGAGAGGATTCCAGCAATATTCTAGTTCTCTGCTAGAACGTCTCCATCTCTGGGGTGCTACTTGTAATGTTTGATGAATGGCTCTCTTCACAAGGATAAAAATTCAGTTTGCTGCCTCAAATGCTTTTTCCTCACTTTTTGTCAAAACCCTTGAGTGGAGTTCATATGATGGATGCCTTTGTCTTGTCAATGGTCATTTGCAAAAAGCGCTGTGCTCAAAGTCTGCTATGCCGAAGCATCTTTCTGTCAGTGATGACTCACACGCTGCAGTAGGAAAACTATAAATACACCGTTTTTACCTTAAGGAGCTATTCTTTCTGCTTAAACCCCTTAAAAATTATTCCATTACTTTAAAATGTTTTTTTTACTATTTAAAATGTTTTTTTTTTTTTAATGTCTTACATGTTCACCAAGGCTGTATTTATTTGCATTTATTTATTTGACAGTAAAAACTGTTATATTGTGATATATTATTACAATTTAAATGTGTTCTCTATTGTTTTAAAATTTTATTTACACCTGTGATGTCTTCAGTGTCACATATACCTCAGAAGTCACTTTAATGTGCTGTTGTAATTTTATACATTATTATTTGTGCTCAGTTATTATTAGTCGCTGTTATCATTGTTGAAAACAGTTTTTGCTGCTTAATATTTTTGTTGAAACTATCTTTACTTGTTTTTAAGAAGTAATATTAATGCATTTTAATGCATTATATCATATTTATCAGATAGATTTTAAATAGATAGATTTTAAATATTTCTGACTAATACTAAATCTGTTAATTTTGTAACACAGGTGGATTCGGCAAAGCCGTTTAAAACCTATAGTTCTTTTTATCCTGATGAATCCATTTTAAATTGCTCCGAAAACTGACATAATGGGTTTCTGTCAGCTGAATTCTTCTCCGTCTCTCTCTCATCACCTTATTACCTTGAGTGAACCCACAGTCCTCCATTGAATGTGTTTTCTGCCCTTTTTAGCTCGATTAAAAGGCTTGGCATTCATTTCACGCCGTGATTTCAAACACTGTTTACCCTCATAGGAGCAGAACATCTGCTCGGCTCTCCATGTAGCGCATGGTGAAATCATCAAAAACTCTCCTTAGGATAATAAAGACTTCATGAGCTTGCTCTTCACAAATCAATTAAGTGTCTTAATACATGACAGTTGTGCGTTGTTGGGATATTGTGGGCCGAGATTTTAAAGTTCAATCAAAGAGTTTGTGGCATGTTGGGAGTAATATGCACAACCTAATATGCAGTCTGTAATCTAACAATGCCTCACACTTTCTTTGAAAAACACCATTGATTATCACCGGAAGACTTAAGCTTAAATACTTAAGTCAAAATTAGCCTTGACTCACTGGCTGTGTCCGTCGAGGACTTTAATTTGAGAGTACCAGTAGCTCTTAACACAAAAATTGAAAACATACAACTAGAAATGTGTTTAGGTTATTAATGTACATTCAGCAGCGGGGTGCTTTAGTAAAATATGTAATTTCACAGCCTCATTAAGCACATTACTGCAATACCATACTTCAAGTGAGAAAAGTTTCTGCGCGTTTACTAAATGGTCCTCGGTGACAGGAGGAAATGAGGTCAATAAGGTGCAAGAACAGTGACGTGGAAAGGTCACTCTATTACGAAGCCTTCGGAGGACGTCTTAGCCATCTCTTCTAGCCGATCCTGATCCCATGAAACCTGTGCATGCAAACATTGTGCATCAACAAGAGCGTTGTTCAGACGATGCTGTCACAGTTACAGACTGTCACAGAAGACACACATTTCCCCGCTACTATTTATAATTCACAGCTTTTCAGTTGGGCAAAGGATCTCTTTACACAAGCCAGAATAACAAACCGTCAATTTTTAGGATTCTGTTTTTATGAAGGCAGAAGCTAGTGAATAAAGCACTGGAAAAGTGTATAAATCAATAAAACTCTGTTTAGAGGCCATGCTAAGATGAAGTGCTTTGTGAAATAAAGTACACAAATAATATAGACAAATCTGAGGTATCTTTTCTTTGAAACATGTAAACAATACTACTTTTTCAAATAATTTTTTGGGGGGAACTGATAAATACACAACGAGCTAAATTTATTTTATTAAAGTAAAATAAGTAGTCAATATGACTGCACATATATATCATTAATTTTAAGATTTCATTTTTATCATAACAGATTTTTTATTATGTATTTTTTATTAATCATTTGAGATACTAGCATGGTTTTTATTAATAATTATATTATTTTATATATATTTTTGATTTTATATATATATATATAATTTTAACTAATGTTAAATTTATTAAATTGAGTTTTTTTATGGTTCAGTTTTGGCTAACTATTATAATCCTGACTAGAGCAGGGAATTATATTTTATGACTTAAAAAAAAATGTGGGGGAAAACAGTAAAAATGTTATTCAATTGTGTTTTTTGCTGTGATTCCAAAAATGTTAAGAAAAATCAATTCTACCTTTATATATTGATATATTCAAGAACGGTTTATTTATTAATGATGTAGTTCTTCTTTTTACTGTAAACAGGTGAAAATCATATTTGTGGAATGTTATAAGGCTTCGCTCGTCCCTCATATCTGATATTTGTAAGACAGCCAGCCCTGGGAAAACATATGTGAGTGTTTCTCTGATAGCCTCTAACTGTGCATACGCGCACTGTTGACAAAAGCTGTTTACGGCAATCTGGATCATAGCGAACAGATTCCACGTCGCCCTGCCAGAGTTATTTGTGGTCTGGACAGCGTGAGCATGTCCCTGATGCTTGTGTTGTTTTTAATGAGATGGTGATCCACTGCCTGCCAAAGCACTGCATCTGTGATTCAAACAACACTAAGGTGAGAGTTTCGCATTCTCATCGAAGCTTATCATTCCCATTCTTAGATGAATGTGTCGCCATTCCATGTTTTAAAGAGCTTTTAAATCAAGATCCTGAAATTTGCACTTATTCTACCAATATGGAAAGCATTATCATAGTTCAAAATATCTCCTTTTGTGCTCCAAAAAAAAAAAAGATATGAGTGTGATAACATGAGGCTGAGTAAATGACAGAATTTTCATGTTTGTTTTTAAAATGAAAGTCATTAATTAAAGAAATGCTATGTAATTGCCCTCCTTGATACTGATAATTATAAAACCAGAAACCTCAGTTGCTTCTGCAATAACAGCACAGAAACATGTAGTCAGCGAAAGACAGGATTTTTGGAGCTCAGATTCAAAGGCGTGTGAACGTCGCCCCTGCTCTGATGATATTTATGGATTCCAGAGCCAGTGATCAGGCCTGTGCTACCCATGACCCTCAGAAACAAAGGCCATCCAAGCCCTCAGTGTGATCAGTCTGCTATCACTCTCCACACTTCACTGGGCTCTCGAAATACACTCTCTCTGTCCCACAGGACCTGACCTTTTCATATCTGAGCCTTTGAGTTTTTCTATTAGCTCTGAGGAGATTACACAGACTCAGGTCTTTCACTTCTGACTGCCATTCATAACAGTTTCTTTGGACTTGACCCGATCTGATCCTCTGGATCTGTATACATATTAAACAGGATAGAAAGTATTCATATATGTATTTGTGAAACCAATTTGTAGCTTGCTAAATGATATGTGCAAGTTTTAAGCCATCTTAAATGTTTATCTGCTGCTTTGGTCATGTTCATAGAAGTTGGCTAACCAGCGTAAAAGATGTGTTTTAGCACAACTACTGGACTGCAAGGGTTACAGTGTAGAATCGCATTAATATTCGGCTGTTTTCCACCAAAACGTACAAAAAATATTTTTTTTATTTATGTTTTCTTTTTTTTTTAGAAGAAAGTCAAGTTTGGTATGACATGAGAGTTGAGTAAATGACAGCAGAATTTATATATATATATATATATATATATATATATATATATATATATATATATATATATATATATAAAAACAACCCTTGAAGGCTTTTTGTGCTTCTAAATTATGTGAAGATACAAAGTCGCATAAAAGCTTTACTAAAATATGCTGACTCCGACCTTCTTTTGCCCCGTACTGGCTTTAGTTCTGTTCAAAAATGCAGCATCAAGATGCTAGTGTTCCTGTAGCTCAAACAGCCCGAGGCAAACATGGGTTTGATGCCCAGGGAATGTTTGAACGGATTAAATCTATAGCTTCAACGCAAGTCGCTTCGAATAAAAAACGTCTGCCAAAGGCATTAAAGTAAATGCATTTGAGTTGCCTTTATCATCGTACACAGGTTCTCACAATCAGTTTATTTCACCAAAACATTATATTTTTATTACATATTCAACCTCTGAGCCACATTAAGGCCCAATCCCAGTTCTTTTTATACCCCTTCCCCTTCCCCTACCTCTTCCCCTTGTCCCTTGAAACAGAATGTCAAGGGGTAGGGGAGAAAATATACCCCTAAGGATTGGGACACCACTACCATACCTGTTTGTCTGTCTGTCTAGCTGTCTAGACTTTTTTATAGACTTTTATTCTTAAACCAACATTCATACTTTACTTTTGCTCAGTTGAATTCCAGTTCATTTCCTCACATTCAAATTTAAATTTCAGTTACTTTTCTGACTGTGTCATGTTTTCTGTTCTGTGCTTTTACGTTTTGGTTTTCTCTGTATTTTGGTCCCCTATTAGTTCCCTGCTTAATCTGTTTCCTTAGTAATTCATTAGTCTCATTGGTTGTTAATTAGCTCCACACCTGTTCTGTTTCTCCCTGATTGCATTCTCATGTATTTAAGTTCTCTGTCTGTTTTGGCGATGCTGGTTTGTGTTGTGGATTTACAATTGCATTAAATACTCTCTTGAATTTTACTCCATCAGTTGCTTGATTAGACAGCCAACTTGTTACAGATCAAATTCAGTTCACAGTTTTGTATTTGCTTTGGTATTATTTTCATAAGTAACTGTTAAGTTTTCAGAACTCTTAGTACTAACTGTTCATGAAATGTGCATTTTTTTCAAATATTTGAGGAAAATCACTCAAAACCTCCCTTTAAGGATGTCCTTGGAGTCATTTGTAAAACTGTTTTTCAATTTGTGAACATACAGCAGGAGACAAAGGAGAGGAACTGATCTGAGATGTATCAGAAGAAGGGAGACAGATGGCATCAAACAGCATGTTGCATTACATTATGCCATGTGATACTATATAATCATCTGAAAAGTTATGCTATAGATTCAGTTATATGGCACAGTGAGGATATTTACTGCATTGACGGTAAACTCCATCCTAGCACAAAACTTTATGGCCATGTCTTCCCTTCAACACACCTTTTGATAACACTGGATAAATAATTTTATAAATACTATGGGTTTTATGTGAGTTATGTATTTTCTAACGTGACAAGAATTGCCTGTGTTACTGTAATTATTTCAGCAAAAAAAAAAGATGATTTGAAACATCCATCTTGCATTTTTTGCTCTTGAATGAACTAACTGATTGTTAAAAGAACTAAATTGAAATCAAGTGTTCTCAATATTACAATAATCTTATGTTTTGAAACAATGATTGTGTGGATGAAAATATGTGTAATCATAAAGAAAGCATGAGATCGTTTTTTCAAAGAATGACGAGTGGTGTTACAAGTGTGATCAGTTTGGATTTTTGTACTAAGAGTTTTGTACAAAAATATACACCTTACTTGATAAAACGGTACCAAAGCAAATAAAAAAACAACAACTGTAACTTCAAGGAACTGAACTGGATTTTAAAAGACATTTCCAATATCAGTTTTGCCCGAAACACAACTGACCTTTTATAGCTATTCGTTTGCCTCTTCAGACGTCCTCTGAGAAGTTAAAATGATTTTAGTTGCAACGTATTTGGGAGAAAGGGTTTTCCAGAACTGTTCCTCCTAAATAACACTTAATCCAATTATTAGTGGCTGTACATAACAACTATGCATCATTGTCAGCTAATGCATATTATTATTCAAGTGTCTGTGCAGGCAGATATAAGGGTTTTTGTCTGTGTCAAATCCAAGGTAATCCAAGTTAACTATACAGAGTGTGCGATTATTATCTTGCATCAGATGTACTGTAATAATTTGACGCCATGCTGGAATATTGAACATCACATTTTAGGATGATTTTTCCCCTCTGATTAAAGATCTCCAGACTGCTGCTGTCCCCATTAAAAAAACCTGAGCATCAGGATGTGCAACACTCTAGAGTACGGAAATGAGCGACGCTTCGTAATGAGCCTGAAACACTTGCTCACTAGCGGGTGAAATATAACAGTGAATGAGCTTAAAAAAAAGAGAGGGGAGGCTTGCGCTAATAGGCCTTCTGGAAACTCCACTCGGCCTCTCGAGACGGCAAAGTACAGCCCTTGTAATGAGCTGTGGGAAGCTGATGTTAAAGAAGGAAAATCCTGTGAAGGTAAAACGATCAAGGGCTGCTCTCCTGCCGAGCCCTGAGGCCAAACCGACACAGAGGAGCCGAAATGAAAAGAGAGGTGAGGAGGTGGAAGGCGATGAATCACGTCTTAAAATATGAAGTGACGCACACCGGAGTGGTACATGCCAGCAGCCATGTTATCTTTACCTGACATCTCTTTGTTCAGTGATCTATGTTGATATAAATGCTTTGAGTTATTTAGAGAGGATACCACAAACGTCCTTATAAATCTACGACGTATTGTGGAAACGCTTCCATATGTCATGAAATGATATACTAGAATCGTACTGAATAAAACACGCAGTGGCCTATTCACAGGTGCTCGCTAATTAGAATGCAAGAAACACATGGCTTGTTACTAATATAGCGCCATTGTGATGACTGTATGTTTATATATCGCATAATGGCCATTCCAGATGTCAAGTGGTAGTGCTCTAATTAAACACCTGCTGGTAACAAACCATATAATACTTTCAGATCCGTCTGATTTGATCGTTTAATCGGGAAACTCACCTTCACCTTTATTGTTACATGTAAAAGCCAATTGATCTGTTTCCACACAGGCTGTGAGCTCGGAGGAAGTGTTGGTCTTCTCATAAACAAAATTAATGATGTGTCAGAATCCAGACTTAATACTGTGGATGGTTTTTGTGGAAGTGGACCACACTACAGTCGAGGTGGCTTTTCTGTTTAACCCTTAACAGAAGCATAAAGAGGTCAGTACTCCAGGGAGGTGATTATCTTTTTGTCTGCTTAATGGTCCTCATAGACAGGTCTTAATGAGGAATAATGAAGGGCCATAAGACCCCACATCTCCACATCCTCAAAGGAACCTTAGCACTGAATATGTGTGACTTTTCATTGGTTATTAATCATCATTTTCAAAAATGACTGTTCTTAAAACTTAAATTCGGAAAATTTAAAGGGACAGTACAACCAAAAACGAGCATTCTTTCATTGGACATGTTCATTTTTGGATGAAAATTGCATGGTCACAAATTTCGGGGTTTTTTTTTTTTCGATTACGACAAATCCGTCAAATCGGAGGATATCATCCATGTTCGATGGCTTCAGCCGGTTTTAGAACACATTGTTTTCATTTGTCACACGTCTCCTCGCAGCAAGACACAGGTTTCTGCATGAGTTTGTTGTGATCAGAACTACTTTAAAGTCCAGTGGTGTATGATCCTCAGATGTTTGGTGTATGTTGGCCAGTTTTGTCTCTGTGCATATTTACAAAGTCAGAAAGTGTATGGTGCCTAGTGTTTCAAAATCTGTTTAGATGCATCCTGTTTAGTCATGTGACGCATATTGTCCCTATAAATATCTATGGTTGTATTGGCCTTGTGCCTGCTATTCACTTTAATAATGCTTCTGAAGATAAATGTTCCTTCTTAGAGTCTTCACATTACATTTCTTCATAGACGACAGAATATTTACTCACACAGTTGCTGTCCTGTTGAAAAAGATGATAACAAATTTGTTTTAGACCACACCTGGAATCTTGATTTAGAGTGTGACCTGGACTGGTGCGATATTTTGTTAATAACTGAAGAATAGCAACTGGTCTCTCAGTATCATCTTCTCAGTGAGAGTTTATGACTTTTTTCACACGTGCGGCAAGATGATTTAAGCATTTTCAGATGTGTCCGTGTAAACTGTTGGAGAAATAAAAAAAATGTTTATGCGCATGGAGAAAATTTTGGATTAAATCTGGATTAATGTGGACGGAGCCTCAAACTTTCCTTGAGAGATAAACCAGTTAAACCATTACTCAATTACAGGATTGTTTACTTAATTAAAACCTATGTTAATTGTGATCTAAATGGCATCTGCTACTGAAAGAAGGACATTCTTATCACCAAATGTGTTTCAACACAAGCACACAGTCAAACACAACACATTCTGCTGAGCATCTTTCTGAGCATGATAAAGCCATCTCATCATGCGATCTCAACCTCAATCTTAATCATCTCGATAGTGTTCCTACATGTCATTATCACATGACACGATCAGTAATGTAATTAGTTAGAGTCATACTGAAAATGCAAAACCATGATAACCTCGACTGGCATGGTATCTGCAAGTTAAAAGGCTATCAGTAGTGAAAGTGCTCATTTAAAAAGCTCACGGTTGCTCATCACAGCTCTCTGAAACCCGCCACATGACATGTTTCAGGGCTATTTAGAAAAAGCCCGGCTCTGGCACACTGCAGCAAGGGCAATCAGAGCAGATCTTCCTCAGTGGAGGGAGCTTCTCTCTGGAATGGATGACTGCAGTGGTCAAGTTCGGAGCCCTGGCAGCCCGAGTGTCCTGGAGGTCTGGCACTCATGTGTGAGCATGCTTCCTCACACTGTAATTAAACCGCCGTCCCTCAGAAGTCTGTCAACACCGGAGACCGTTCCAAGAGCATGTGAATGCCAAATGCACTGCCTTCTCTAGTCTACTGGTAGCACCCAGACTGTCTGTCTTCTCATATCTTTAAACTTCGGTGCTAAACCTATTGCAAATATCAGTAGTGAAGTGTATTCGATTTTAGCCACCAACACATGAGAAGGCGAAATGATGATGCCCTTCTTCTTTGTTGCATCTAATGCTTTTCTACTTTTATAAGGCCATTATTGGCAGCGCATTTCTATTTAGACTGATCTGAAATCAGTTTTGAGGAAATAATGCAATAGTTTATGGTCTGTGAGAGAAATCTGCTCACTGTTCATCAAGAGTGGATCAATACTGAAGTATTTTGATGGAGCAAGACTGCCACCTGCTGCTAGTTGTTCAATGCATCTGTGCTGTACTCATTTGTTAGGAATATTAGAGCAACACTGCCAATAAGTCTGTTGGATGGGCAATGCAACCATCTGTTAACATGTTCTTATGTTTACCAGAACATCCTTCAGAATGCACCATCCCTAATCACTGTTTTGGCGCATGGCATGAATCTGTAATCTTTTATTCTTTGTAATCTCATGTCCATATGTATATTGAGATGTGATTTAAAAGATGTTCTGAATGGAAAGAGCTCAATTGGTCATCCAAGTATGTGTCATATACACCTGCAAACTACTGCTTATGAACTAAGTTGTGCGTACATTTTCTTTTTTCTATTTCAGTTTCTTAAATAATATTTAAAAAACGTAGTAGTAGTAGTATATATATATATATATATATATATATATATATATATATATATATATATATATATATATATATATATATATTGCAATACAATTTAATTGTTGTAAAATTTTGTTTATAATAGATTAATGATTGATTAGATAATTGATTGTTTCTCTTGCAGATTGGATTCTATTATCTGAATCTATTATAGGAAGAGTTTTGAGCACATTATTTTATATCGGCTGCATTTTGAGACGTTATAGAGAGTTTCTTTATTTCATATTTGAATGGCATATGGTAGTCAGCTTAATTTTTCTTTCACAGGGCAAAGACATGCACACTGCCAACATGCATGTTATTGCCACAATCCTCTAACCTACTCTCCAGTGAGTGCTGAATGCATAATTCATACTATTTGACATCTACCATAAGTCAGAAGTAAAATAAAAGGTATTCTTTATTAGTGTTATTTGTGTTTTTTAGGATACTGCTTTCATGAAGGATGCACTTATGTTTCCTGCATGAACACAAGCCACCGGCCCAGATCATTATCTGCAATGTGTAAGATTTGACATGGTGTAGCTCATAAGAATATAGTAATTATTAAACTTTGTGGTTCGGAGGGATTGTTTTTTTATGCTGGTTTACGGAGGGTGATTTTATCCCAATATCATGAGGCAAAGATAAATGCAAATGTGAAATGGATTGTCATAAAAAAAAAAAAAAATTATACCCCCTGGCCATATCCATTGCTTATGCATCCCTAAAGGGCACTGAAGCCACTCTGAAGAGAGATCCTCCTTCTAGTCTCTCTGTATAGTATCAAAGCCTGGTTTTAGAGATGACCAGCACAGAGACATCTTTAGGTCCGCTGTTAAGGAAAGATTGCCACATTCATATGGCATATAATGTCAACAGTATGCCCTTTACACCATGTTAAACACTCCATTCAATTTAGATTAAACAGTCAAACAGTGACGGGACTGAACAACAATTAAAAGAGAATCACCAACGGGAGTCATCCTAGTTCACTTTTTTAATAAATGGTGTTAATAAATAATATTGTTGTGCAAGTTGTCTCTTTCTGAGATGGATAAATGGCCCTTGGGATTTTAGAAAAAGGTGAATTATGTTTGTCTTTATAAAATGCTTTGTCAATCAATCAATATTAAATAAATATTTCATTGATGGTCCATATGATGACACTCTATATCTGATCGGCTAAATATGGTTAATATCATGTATATATCGCCGTGTATCCTCCTCCCTCTACTGGACGCATCAGGAACAACAGGGGCGTAAAACTGCCTGGGCTACAGTCAGGTCTGCAGCCTCCCCAAAATCAGCGTGGTTGCGTCATCGTCCTCCAGCATCCAGTCATGAACGGCCAATGCGAATGGCGTCACTACAGGGCGGGGTTGCGCCATTTTGAATTTTGAGAGAGGTGTAGGAGGATGGAGCTATGAGGAGAGAGGGCTGAAGGAAGAAAGCCTTAGGGTCTCAGATTTACGAGTGAACGAAAGGACTACCGACAAGATCTTCTTTCCGAGGTCCGTCTTCGTCCAAACCCAGACGAACTGTTTGCAATAAAATAAATCCGTCAAAGTTATCTTGACAGTTCTGATACCAAACACTTGCAAAAGCAAGCGAAGGTAAGAGCCGGAAGTGACGTAATAGCGGGGCCTGAGAGCGTGATTTTCCTTCAGAATACAGCTAGAGTGAAAATAAGCCTTTAATAAAGTTTAATATACACAACGTTATAAGTTGTAATATTGCTACATGTTATTTATTAATAAGTTAGAGAATTACTTCACAACCTATATTGTTATAATTGTGACATAAAACAATGTCAAAACAAAAGTTAATAACAAAAACAAATGTTTTCATTTGAATGTAATGGAACATAAATATTTTATTTTTTAAATGGTGTAAATCCGTTTTATATAGTACATCAGTTATTTGTTAATAATATAAACAAAAACTACACTTTAAAATTAAGTTGGTTTACACACAAGTTTCAAGATCTCAATTTAGTGTATTAATTATAGATTTGTAAATAATTATTAGATTTAAGGCAGACCAAATAATGAAGTTATTTATTATTTAATTCTCTTTTTTATACTGTGAATCCAATTGAGTAAGTTTTTAAGTATCATTTAAGTTATATATATATATATATATATATATATATATATATATATATATATATATATAATATTATTATTATTATTATTATTATTTATATAAAAAAGGAACATCTAGTGGCACATCATGCATCTTTAAGTATCAAGCATCTTTAGATATAATTATATGGGCATTGCTCCACTGCACTGTGGCAGTTAAAACTGATAACTGTAAATGTCTGTCAGACGAAACTCTTTATCATCGTTTATGTTCACCAGTATCGATATTTCAGTATCATTTACCACTAATACGTTTTTTGGAAAAAAATGTATCATCCCCGCTGGCTGCTAAAACATCAGCAATATTAAATTAAATGCATGGATACACAAGTACAGTAGAAACATTGCATTATGGAGATGTATAATTACGAATGCATGTGAACGGAAGATCCACCTGAAAACCTATTTTGAAAAAAAAAAAAAAAAAAATCCAAAGATTTGCTGAATAATGAATGGGATCGGTTCCCTGTGAACAGGAGAAACACAGGAGGACATTTGTCCGTTTGGTTTCTTTACCTACTTGTGTTAACATGCTTGACTAATTCATAGAATGCAGGAAATCTATCTGTTAATATGTTAACCTCTCATTTTTATTAATAAATCTAGTTTTATGTTATGAACTGTTTTTCTGTTCCATTTTTTCACAGTATCAAGCGCTTTTATTTTGAAAAACTGAATTCTCGGCGACTCTCTTGGAAATCTTGTGGTCGCTGGCTTCACACTGCTGATCAAGACTAGGGTCCTACATCGCCGCTCTCGCCATGGCAGGTAACTTGACAAGTTTAGGATCTGCTCGAGCAATGGTTGTATTAAATCAGTCTTGTTTTAGCAACAGCTTCTGTTGGGTTGAGTGAGCGCAGCGGTTGTGCTGAAGCATCGTCGGTGTTGCTGAACCACTGACAGTAGCCTAGCTTCCTAGCTGCCTCGTTTCCCTCCCGTTAGCCAGCAAATCGGCAAAACTGATTTCGATCGGGCTTTATTCATAATTGGACAATCATTTGAGTACTGATGCTCCTCTGTGATCTGGGTATTTCAGCGATGAGCTGCATTTGCGCGGAAATCTGTCCGGCTGAATCACTCGTCATTCGTTAGCGGGGATGCTCGGTCTCTACGGGGTTTTTAATATGTTTGTTGTAAAATTGAATCGGCGTTGGATAACGTGTCCTGCTTCTCGTCCTCTGTGTGCATGTATCACCTGGCCTGGTGTTTAGATCTGCTGGACATCTCGGCCTCTTTACATCACCTCCGTTAAAGTAACGTTAGCGATCTGTAACCGGCATCTGCAGAGTCATGAGCAATGAAAAACCCCAGTGTGTTCCTGCTTCTGAAACTTATCAACTTAATTTATATTAAACCATCAGACTTGTATATTATTATTATTATTAACAGAAAACAAATCAGATCAGTTGTTAATGGATGCACTAAAACCCCCCTCAAGAGTTCAGATAATGTCCGAAATCTGGAAAAGCTTGTCTCGAGAACAAATCCAACCACTTTTCCTCAAATAGCTGCTCCGGGTTTGCCCCAGCCCGTTTCTCCGCTCTCATTAAAAAATGACGCAAGAGCTGTCCTTTACATTTTATATGTATTATTGCGGCTGTAGACAGTATTTTAGCATTGATTTCTTTTTTGTGTGATGTAGCATTTTTTCCTTACTGCACGTCATTACCATCTTTCTTGTAGTATGCTATACTCTTGTTGTTGTTATTATTTTTTTTCTACACGGAAAGATGATTTTTAAATCAAATAAAATGTTGCTCCTTATAGGTTTATTGAAATTTTGAAAGCTTCAATAGTATATTTCCCAGCAATGTCCAATGTAAAAAAAAAAAATAAAAATAATTGTGGGCTGCAACAAACTTTAATTGGCTTTTATGGTTTCAGGAGCCGGAGGCGGGGGAAACGATGTGCAGTGGTGCTTTTCACAAGTGAAAGGGGCGATCGATGATGACGTAGCTGAAGGTGAGTTCTTGTCTGAATAATCTCTTCCTATCAAGAGCAGGCGATTCATGGACCATACTCAGAAGTGGGCAAAACACAATGATGTGTCCCCAGTGACATGATAGACACTACAGACTGCAACAGTCGGGATCCAAAAGTAAAAACCATCAATTTTTCTCCACAGTCAAATAGATTTTTAATGATAACTTATAATTCTTTAAAGACAGAGTTGTTGTGAGCTCCAAGGTTGTTAGTCAGTGGTATATTATTTTGTTGAAGCCATCTGTTCACATTATTTCAACTTAGTTTGTAGAATAATTGTTTAGCAGCTGGATTCATGGTAGAAAACTACATTACCCATGATGCTGTGCAGAAGAATTACACCAAACTCTGAGTTGTTGTGAGCTCTGCATAATCAAGTGGGTCTTGGTAAATGTAAAATCGGTTGTTTCTATAGAAATAACTACTTTAAATGAAAAGTTGTATAATTCAGCATTGTTTTTAATTTGATTGTCATTTGCAGTGATTCATGGGATTGTAGTTCTTTCCTTTAATAGTGCCTTTAGGTAGACAGTCTTATACCTTTGTCTGATTTTCAAATACTTTTTTGCTTCATGTCAAAGGTCGTAATGTTGTGATTCACCTCACACCTGGTTGATTTGGCTCATTGCTTATAACTCTTTAATGTACACTTTTTTGTAAATCTTTGTGGAAAATCTAATGGTGCTTTTCCACTGCATGGTACGGCTCAGTACTGTTCACTTTTGGGGGGGCTTCCACTGGTTCCTGGTACTTTTTTAGTATCACTTCGTTTGAGGTTCCAAATGAACCTTGCCATTACCATAACGTGACGTGTAAACTCTGTTGATCACTGATTGGCCCGTGAGAATCATCACTACCTGCGTCGATGAACTTTCGACACAAACACAAAAGAACTGCTAGATTTAAATCAGCACAGCCAATGAAGGGGGAAATGTTTTGAACAACTCAAAGATGGGTATTTCGTTGTCTGTTGAGGAAGTACAGATGTTCCTCGTATTGATATCAGAGGAGTGGATCCAGCGAGAGCTTGATGGGGCAGCAGTAGAGGCGGAGCAACAATAATGACGTGAATAATCCCACCCACTCTAAATCGATACTAAACTGCAGTGGAGACGCAAACCGAGCTGAGTCGAGCCGTCCTGAACCATACCGAGCCGAGTCGTACCGCGCAGTGGAAAAGCGCCATAAATGTTAAAAATACTTCTAGAACAAATAAAAAGCTGTAGGCATTTTTTTAGATTGTTATATTGTCCCCCAGCATTCAGTCAGATTTTCCCATTCCTCCTGCTACGTGAGGACAATTAGATTGCATGGAGAGTCTGACATTCCAGATTTTGTGTTTCCGTTTAGTGTATCATCCAGGGATTTAAAGTGCAGTTTTGTAGGGCACTATAAAATGCTATAGATTAGCACATAAGTATGTGAATTGGGAAACACCTATTGTCATGCTTATTAATAGTGCTAGTCAATGGTGAAGGCAAACAGCTTGACATTTTGGTCTGGTTTCCTGTCAACAGCAGGATGTCAAGTCAGAGACTGTGTGCTGGATTATATGACCTTTAGTTCACCAGACTTCACTCTCCAAGAGTCTTGCAGCACTCTTTGTCTCTACCAGTCAATCGGCTGATTTCAGACATTCAAGCTCAAATGCATGTTGCATTCTTCACAATGCAGAGTGTTGTGCCTATATTAGCTTAACTGTGAAATGTGCATAGGGCTCTTTATTATAAGTCTGTAACTTGATTTCTGAGTTAGAAGCATGTTTATGCCAAATCTGATTGTGAATCTCGAACTCTAATAATGTTGATGGTTAAACAGTAATTTTTGTATTTTTTTTTTTTTTTTTCTTGTTTTGCATTTTGATTGATTTGCACAACTGGGATTATTCAGTATTAAGGACTTGGTTATGAAGCTAAAGGAATTGCCTTCATTATGAAGTATGTCTTGTGCAGATTTAAAATTATCCGAAAGGGTTTGAACCAAACTAAATATATCAGTAACATAAGCCGCGTTTCCACCGCAGGAACTTTACCCAGGAACTAGGGACTTTGGCCTGGTACTTGGTGTGTTTCCACCGCAGGAACCAGGAACTAAATAAAGTTCCGGGTAAAAAAATGCCCCTCAGAAAGTCCCTGCTGGCGAGGTGGTACTTTTTCAAAGTTCCGGAACTTTCGGGGGCGGGACTTTGGCGCTAAACATTCTGATTGGTTGAGTTTCTCGCAGCATTGGTTGAGTTCAACCACCATTTATTCGGATCAACATTTTCAAAATATTACTGTTATTGTGTCATGAAATGTAATTTAAAAAGTATTTCAGGCGAGAATGTAGTTGTTTAAAACTCAAATCTGTGGTTTATTTATAAAGACAGTGCTTATTTAAAAATGTGCTTCGCCGATCTCAGAGACGGTAAGCTCCACTCGATCAGCGGGAGCTCAGTCCTCATGTATCCGCAGAGAGCAGCCTCATCTCGGATAGACCTTCTGATATGTGCCGCTGGCTCTGATGTCTCTTCAGTGGTTAAACATAAAATATAATTCAGCTGCGGGGTAAATCTAACAGGTTTTCTTTGGTCTGTATTCAATTTATCTATATGTTAAAATGAAAATAAAAAAGGCAAGTCTATATAATATTTCGTTTCATTGCAATGGCTGTATATAACATTACACATATCCCTGAACTAAGTACATTTCTGCAGCTGTTATTATGTTTAAATGAAAACGAAAGGAGGCAGTGGTATTTTATATCCTATTTAGTTTTATTGTAAATATACTGAGGGGAAAATAACAGTAGCCAAAGCGATCTTCAGTTCACGCAGCATTGGTTGAGTTCAAACACCATTTATTTAGATCATTTTCAAATATTACTGTTATTGTGTCATGAAATGTAATTTTAAAAGTATTTCAGGCTAGGGCTGGGCGATATGGAGCAAAAAATATATCTCGATATATTTTGCTATATCTTGATATACGATATATATCTCGATATCTTTACAGGAAAAATAACCCCCAAAAAACTACTGCAAAAACAAATATGGCAAATATTACATGTTAAGGGGCCTATGAAACATTTTATTTTTTTCTTCACCATATGTTTTATTGTTACCTAATTCTGTGTTTTAGCATGTGCAATTATTTAAATGCATCAAAACAACTTAATTAGTTAAAAACAATTCTTAAAATAGCCTTATGTGAAATGTTTTTTTCCCTTCAGAAATTCTGTGTATTTACATTTTTTCTGATTATCAAATGAAGGCATAAAACATTCATTTAATTTATCTTTTAATTATTGAAAATTAAGCAAACTTTATTTTTTGGTAAACGAAGGGGATTTACGATTAAAAATAAAACATGGGAGAAATGTTGTGTGATTATTCCTTATAAAATTATGTTCGTTTCATTTTAATAATAGTAGTAGTGGGCTATCTACATTCTGCTGTACAATAGTAATAGATTTCTGTCAAATACTTTTATTTTGACGGGTTTAACTTTACAGTTCTGTGTATGTGATACCACAGCCTATGATGTGATATGAGCTAGTCTTACTCAAATCAAACGGTCAGATGCTCATGAAGTGACTCTCAGTGCAGTTCTGGAGATGTTCCTCATGTGTTCACGTCTTTATTTAGAGAGAGGAAAGACAATGAAATCAGCGCGAGCTTCCGTGTTTAATGAATGAAGACGCGCTTCTGCTCCATTCGTTGACACAGACACGCAGAACATGCAGGATTCATATTTAAATAGACTTTTCCGGGTTAATATTTGCAGATATTAGTCCATTTCGCGATTTGATGTAAGTTCATGACCGACTTTTGATTAATTCATTTAAAATTTGACAAATTCCGTGACATTCCGCGTTAAACTGTAAATTCCATTTTTATGACTGGATTCCGCGATTCCGTCCGCGTTTCATTGGGCCCTACAGTAGACATCTGCCTGCCGTTCGCCCTACGCCTTAAAACTGAAGTATCTCCATATAATGGAGCCAGTTGTCTTTTTTTTTTTTTTTTGACTAGTTCTCTACACGCGAGGTGAGATGGGACAAAAGCAAGGAGGCGGGGGCGAGCGAGCGGGGGCGAGCACAGCACAGGGAAGGCAAACAAGCAAAGTGGCGGAATCAGAATATAAACAATATATCGATATATACGATATGTCAAAATCCATATCGTGTTTAAAAAATATCTCGATATATTTTAAATATCGAGATATCGCCCACCCCTATTTCAGGCGAGAATGTAGTTGTTTAAAACTCAAATCTATGGTTTATTTATAAAGACAGCGCCTATTTAAAAATGTATTTCGCCGATCTCGTAGACGGTGAGCTCCACTCGATCAGCGGAAGCTCAGTCCTCATGTATCCGCAGAGAGCAGCCTCATCTCGGACAGATCTTCTGATATGTGCCGCTGGCTCTGATGTCTCTTTAGTGGTTAAACATAACATAATTCAGCTGCGGGGTAAATCTAACAGGTTTTCTTTGGTCTGTATTCAATTTATCTATATGTTAAAATGAAAATAAAATATTATAATATAATATTATAAATATAATATTTCGTTTCATTGTATTGGCTGCATATACACATATCCCTGAACTAAGTACATTTCTGCAGCTGTTATTATGCTTAAATGAAACCAAAGGAGGCAGTGTTATTTTATATCCTATTTCGTTTTATTGTAAATATACAGAGAGGAAAATTACAGGATTCGCGTAGTCGCGGACATCACACTCCCCAGTCGAATGCACGAAGTCAGAACTAACTACCAATGATGCACGTCCAAAATCAGCGTACCTTTTTTTTTTTTTTTTTTTTTTTTTTTTTTTTTTTTTTTTTTTTAATCAGCGGTACTTTGTATTGAGAAACGCGCATGGACCTACGTCACCAGTCTATTTGCCTAATCTACCCGGTACTTTACACCGCGGTGGAAACGCAGAAAGCAACGGGTCTGGGGGGAAAAAAGTTCCTGGGAAAAAAAGTTCCTGGTACAAATGTTCCGGGTAATTTCGGTGGAAACGCGGCAATATTGGTTATAGGCCTGTAGAGCACACGATTAATCAAAGTTTAATCGCAAAGGCAATAAATCGCGATTAGGCTGCGATTTGTCAAGCTGATCTTTTAGTCGAGCACAGTTCTGTGATCAGAAGTTAATGTTCATTCGAAGGCCAGAGGTCGCTCTCACACTGAAAATCCTAAAAACATTTATTTGCTGCAGCTGAATAATCAGAAGATTTAACTGCTTTCATTGTTTCAACGTGACTAATAAACACACGACTACAGCAATATACGGTTTATCTGAGTTATAATAGTATATTTATAATGAAATGATAATCAACATAGCCTTTCTCACTGCTTAGGATACAATGGAATATTGTGTGCCTTAATTATTGTTTAAGAAAGCATCATCTCACAGAAGGATTTGTTTCAAACACTCGACTGTCCTTATGAAGTGAGTTTGGAGTAAAAACTTGGTATTTTCACGTGCTCTCAGATGGAGCAGCATTTACTACACAGAGCCGTAGTTCACTGCGAAGATACACAAACAGCTGGCATTATCGCAAAACATTTGGTCAATTTTCCGAATCCTACGATTATATCGTCTGCAGTTTTTTCATAGCTTGTCAGAGGACTACGGCTCTGTGAAGTAAATGCTACTCCATCTGAAAACAGGTGATAAAGACTTACTGTTAATCACATAACCGGCTTTACTGACAAAATGTGCATGACGATCGCGATTTAATTGAGTCCGATTAATCGTGCAGCCCTAGCATAGATGTGTGTGTGTGTGTGTATTATACACAGCCTTACACAATATTTGTAGTGGCACTCCCCCACCCCCTTATATAAATATGCAAATAATTTTCTGCCAGATGGAGGCGCTATTGGAGCTGGAGGGATAGAGGTTTCTGTGGTAACGGCTGTATACAAAGCAGAGCTGAGCTAACAAACACTGATTTATCAGGCTTTACTTGTAAGATGGAATGAAAATGACATTGAAAATTTTCTGAAAACATTCGTTTTTGATATAAAAACACCCGCGGCAGTTTTTGATTGTGAAACTTGCAGTGCACGTTTATTTAACCAAGTCAAAGCCTTTTGGAAAATCTATTTGTGGTGGTCAGTTTTGATATTGTGGTGGCCCGCCACAAATAAATCAATGTATGGGAAAAACCTTATGTGTATATATATATATATATATATATATATATATATATATATATATATATATGTCCCATGAGAAAAATTATTGGCTTATCAGTATCTGCTGTAAGTTTAGTATGCACCCTTAACACAAGAATGTCATTTTTGAATGGGTTGATTAAAACACAATTAAAGAGAGCCGATTTGTTCAAATGATTGTTACGACCACTTGGCTCAGACAGTGATCGCAACATGAAAGGGGAGACCACACCGATCGCTATATTTAACCAAGAGTAGGGATGCACCGAAATGAAAATTCTTGGCCAAAACCGAAAAAGAGAAAACCAAGGCCGAAAACCGAAACCGAAACACCGAAAGAAATTATGCCAATTATTAGTACCATTGCATTTATTGCTATGACCGTGTACTAACTTTACTAAAATTAAGACATTGCAATTGCATAAATTAATATTAAAGTTTCAAAGATAATTACAATTACATAACTTATTTAAAAAAAATACATAAAAATACATAATTACAAATGATGCAAATATTTATTAAGCACATTGCAACAATGCACAGTATAAAATAAAATTCAAACTAAAAATTTATCCCACTCATGTATATTTAATAATAATGTACAGGCCTACTGGCCTGCAGAAAGGTTTTAAAATGAACAGTTCTCTCATAAAAACATAGTGCATTTAGGTGAAGTGCATTTGAAATTTTTCTATGTAGGACTAGAAAGTGCATTACTTCTCCAGTTGGCAAGACTGTTATCACTTCTGGGGATGGGGACTTCAGACAGATAACCATCTAGCTGTTGAGCAGTTGAGCTTGTCATCTGTGTATTTAAATAGGGCCAGGGCATAAATAAACATTTTTATCAAATTAAAGCAGAAATCTAGCATAAATATGGCTACAATCTGATATTATGTATGTATATATGTTTGTGTGTGTGTATAAGAACAAAATAGCCAACGTATTATTATTATTTGAGGCACTTTCTTGCAGAATTCCACTGAACATATCAGACAACGATGGTGCATGCCACTCATCTGGTGCAGAGACCAGTCTTTTTTTCTGCGCTCTGATCTGTCTCCTGCGCTTGGCGCTTCTCCGTCTCCACGCGGGTTCTCCGCATCCAGCGGCGCCTGGATCATTTTGTCGTGCGCGCTGCCTTATTTCCGCATTCAAGTAACGGTCTTTATAACGCGGATCAATCACATTCGCGATGAAGTGCAGAGGATCCAAAAAATCTCAATGAGACGTGTGCTAACAGACTCTATAAGACTGTGTTTTTACTTCGTGGTCCGTCTTAATCTCTTTGTTAGGAGACGTTTTAGTGCTGTGAACAAAGGAATAAGAAGAGAGAGAATGTTCTCACAGGTGTTAAGTGAATGTCGCGGGGAGCTCGTGGTCTTTGCTATGCAGGTGCACGTGCAGGTCGCGGTTTTTGTTTGCGTCATCACAACATTTCGGCCGTGTTGTTTCGGTGATAAAAGTCTATCGGCCGAAAACCGAAAAGGCCATGTTCGGCCGAAAATTTTCGGTGGCCGAAATTTCGGTGCATCCCTAACCAAGAGTGTTTATTTAACAGAAACAATAAAACAATATCAGTAAGTGTAAGGTTTAACGAAAGTGTAGTGTTCGTCAGTAGAATGAAAAAGGTGGTGAGAGGAGGTAAGTGCGACGAGCGAGGAGCCACCAGCCACCCGGACCGCCGCCTGAAGAGGAGAGAGAGAACAAGAGCCCAGAAGGCCTCTTTTAACCAGGGGGCAAGGAACTCGACCGGAAGTTGAAGTCGGGTGGGGGCTGCCATCTTTTAGCAGAACTTCACTTGCGTTAGCATTCCCATTGACTCCCATTCATTTTGGCGTCACTTTGACAGTGAATAACTTTACATCTGAGGTGTTTAAAGACTCCGTTTGTTCATTATTTATTTCTAAAGATACACGACAATGTATAAAGGGCTCCATTACCTTCTATGTTACATTATGGCCCCGTATAAACAGTTTTTGTAAAAAATAGGCTAACGATTGCGTCATAACCACTCGTCTCTCTGTCGCATTACCGTACAGACAGGAGGAGAAGCTCGCAGGTGATTAACTTAATATGGCGTACTGGCATTACATTTTAAAATACTATACAAAATAATTAATCAGAATACTTACTCCTGCTCACTCACGCCAAAGAACTCCCCGCTCAAGCTCGCCGTCTCTGCAAGATTAACGATGGCATTTTGCACGCACAGCTACTAGAAGATTTACATCTGTCAGACAGGTTGCTGACGTCGTCAAGCTTCGTTTGAGTCTGCGCGTCAGAAACGGAAGTGCTAAAAAACGCTAAAAATGGGCTTCACTTGTCTCAATTGAGATCCAATGGGGTCGCTGTGTCCATTTCTTTTACTGTCTATGCTTTTAACCGGTCATCCATTAACCTGTACGGCCAGCCTACAGCTCCACCTGTAGGACTAAAAAAGACAAACAGATGGCAACCATCAAACACAGACAAACAACAAGCTGCCCAGCAGCGGCAAAGCCGGTCATGACATGATTTAATCTTGCAGCTCATAAATACTTTGGCTAATTTGATGATGCTTTGTACTGCCAGTAACGCAGTACTTTCAGCTCTGCTTAACACATTTTTCCATGTTTAAATCCATCGAACAGATTTTCCCTCAAAATCATTGCAAAAAAATGCACGAAAACCATCTAGATGAGAAATTAGTCTCCTGACACCAGTCTATTTCCAAACTTCATGACCATGAAATTTCTTCCTGTTCATGATGATAGTTTATTATGTTACAGACATATATAGAATATAGGGGTGTAACAATACACTTGTGTAATGATTTGGCTCAATACATAGTACTGATCTCATAATACAACACTTGCACAACATTGGAAATAGTTTTTTTTTTTTATCGTTAACGGTTAACAAAAAGAACTGTTCTTTAGCTAGAATAGGATTATTATGGTTATACCTTCTCCTTAAGTCTTCAGTTTGTGTTTTACTGGCTTCTTTTCAAAGTCTTCTGGCCCGATTCAGTGACTTTGTTTCAGTTTTGGCCCTCAGGGAGGTCAGATTACACAAAAGGGCCTTTGCTTGCTTCTTTTCTCCTGCATTCTTCTGCTCTGTTGGTTTATAAAGGGTTAAATTGGTGTGAGGCGGTCTACAGCTCATCGATGACTGAGACATCTGTCTCAGGAGCATATATTTTAGCAGAAATCTGGGTCGCAGTTCCTTTTTTATTTAAAGATTCATCTTGTTGAGTCAGTCAGTGTCTCTCTGACTTTTGAGGCGAAATATGTCTGAAGCAAATCACACATTCAGTTATGACTGCTGTGGGTGTTTTGGGCAAGATCCCATTGGCTGTTGAGATCAGTCTGTTGTATGTATCTTATGGGGGGAAGAGGATGGAGGACGTCTGACAGATGTGTGCATGTCTGTTTCTGCCCGTCTACAGCCGACATCATCTCTACTGTGGAGTTCAACCACTCAGGGGAGCTGCTAGCCACAGGGGATAAAGGCGGTCGAGTTGTCATCTTCCAGCAAGAGACCGAGGTAAAGGATCAGGCGAATTCATAGTAACATTATATCCGCTTTCATTCCCACTTGTGTCTTTCTCACAAAAATGTGCTTTTCCTTTTCCAGAACAAGAGTCAGCCACAGTGCCGTAGTGAATACAATGTTTACAGCACGTTTCAGAGCCACGAGCCTGAATTTGACTACCTGAAGAGCTTGGAAATCGAGGAAAAGATTAACAAGATCCGCTGGCTGCCACAAAAGAACGCTGCACAATTTTTGTTGTCCACAAATGGTTAGTAGAGGAGTGGGGCTCTGTGGAGTCTTACTGTTAGCACAATAACGCAGACGAATCAGATTCTTAGATTTTACTGAAGGATGGGGATGAATACATAACGTTCTTAATAGAAATGCTTGGGATTTATTAGATAAAAAAAAAAAAACTCTAAATCTAGTTCTAAAATTCTCAAAAAAAAATAGTAATATAGTTTATGAAATAATCTAAAAGTAAAAAAATTTTTTTTTACTTCGACATAAAAATGTATATTACATTTATTATTTATCATTACTGCTGTATGTTTAAAAATATATAAGTGAATGTTAAATTACAATTTTTTTTTTTTTTTTGGCAAATTCGTATTTGCCGAAAATAGCCACGAAATGCAGAAAAGTCCAAGATGTTACATTACTGTGGTTCACAAAAAGATTAAGTTATTAATATTAATTCATTTAGTTCATTAAAAATATTAAGTGTTTGTTTGTCCGTCTAGTTCACTGAATAAATTGGTGTTGGGACAACTACAGTTTTATTAAATTTGAAACTTTGTATTTTATTTTTTTTGCTTTTTTTTTTTTTGCTAACAATTGACCAATTAGCAACACAAAGCTTTTATTTATTATTTTTATTCATTTATTATGTATGGTTTTATATTACCTTTAATTTTAAATCTCTGCCACCCGCAAAATAGCCATCTTGTAACACAAGCTAATGAATAATTTATTTATACGGCAATGCATTCTGGGATTCGTTTTCAGATTATTATTTTATTAATTGAAATGTTAAACAATTAATAGAAATCTCTGGGGTTACTTCTTTTGGTCCTATGGGTTTAAAAGTGTAGCATTATACATACTGTTGTAATATAGTCAGTACTGATTCCTCCATATTTTCAACTGGAGATGCATAAAACTTCTGTGAGTTGATGTGAGCTCTGCTGATTCTTCAGATTTATTTTCCCTGACTCGATGCGTCTCAGATGCTGTCTAAAAATATGAACACTTCTACATGTTATGCAACCGGTGTGTATTTAAGACTCTTGAATAAACAGAGTGCTGATCTTCTGCTCATACTGGAGAAAGATATTTGTGGAACAGAGTTCAGATTCAGATGTTTTCAGAATTTGGTGGACTGTCAGCTGGATTAGTTATGCCAGTCACACTATCTCTTATTACACATGGAAATAGGCTTGGTTTTTTTTTTTGTGGCTCACATAATTATTTTTTAGCATGAGTCAGTAGGCTGATCCTGCATTAGGAGGTGACGTTATTCTGTACTTTCTATTTGCAGATAAAACTATAAAGTTGTGGAAGATCAGTGAACGTGACAAGAGACCAGAGGGATACAATCTTAAAGAGGAGGATGGGCGCTACAGAGATGCTGCTACCATCACAACTCTGCGGGTGAGTCATGCACAAACATTTGTCAAATTAAATTTATGCATTTAGCAGATGCTTTTATCCAAGGCGACTTAGTGCATTCAGGCTAACATTTTTTACCTAACGTGTTCCCTGGGAATCGAACCCACAACCTTGTGCTACTAACACAATGTTCTACCACTTGAGTCACAGGAACACTCAAACTCTAAACTTTGAAAGGTTGTGTACATTTGCTCTCCGTTTATGTTTTTGCTCTCCATAACTGTTATATATTCATAAAAACAGTTAAGTTTGGCTGAAATGGCAAATACGCATGTGAACTCCGTGTGCAGGTGCCAGTATTCAGGCCCATGGATCTCATGGTGGAGGCCAGTCCAAGGCGGGTCTTTGCCAACGCCCACACCTACCACATCAACTCCATCTCAGTCAACAGCGACAACGAGACCTATCTGTCAGCAGACGACCTGCGCATCAACCTCTGGCACTTAGAGATCACAGACCGCAGCTTCAGTATCCTATAAAGTGTATTGGGAAATATTTTGGAGGATACATAGGAGTTGTTGGGTGTTGTGTTGATTTGGGTTGTGAATTTCATGTTGAAGTCTCTCTGTGTCAGTTCAGCAATGTTGTGTAGCTTTAACTCCGCGTCAGACATTGTGGACATAAAACCAGCCAACATGGAGGAGCTGACGGAGGTGATTACAGCCGCAGAGTTCCACCCTCACCAATGTAACACGTTTGTCTACAGCAGCAGCAAAGGCACTATCCGCCTGTGTGACATGCGTGCATCAGCACTTTGTGACAAGCACTCTAAATGTGAGTTATATGAGCCATCATATATATATATGCCACTTAATCCAATGAAGCTTTGTATTTTGTTGTTTTCTAAACTGCATATACTGTGTCGTGTGTTAGTCATATAAAGGTGTTTGTAAAGCACGTTGCTTTCTCCTCTTCTTTATTTAGTGTTCGAGGAGCCAGAGGACCCCAGCAACCGCTCGTTCTTTTCTGAAATTATTTCCTCCATCTCAGACGTGAAGTTTAGTCACAATGGCCGCTACATGATGACCCGAGACTACCTGTCCGTCAAAATCTGGGACATCAACATGGAGAATCGACCCGTTGAGACATACCAGGTGGGTTCATAAATGGATAGAGTAGCTAGGTACAGCGAAATTGTTTTTGCTCAGTTTTTCCAATGATAATATTACCTATAAAGCTACATCATGGCTGTTGTGCGTCTCCAAGCTACACACAATTTCTGAATGAATCTGCCTTTTGAACAGATCGGGTGAACCATGATTTAATGGCCTATTCATAAACATTTACTTAATTCCTGAATAAATCTGCTGATGAATTAATGACTAATTTAGTTATTCATTAAGACATATGCCACCATCTACTGGCAGTTTTTGTTTATTTATAGTATTTTTTATTTTATTTCATTTTGTAAAAATTATAATAATTTTATATTACCATGTTAATAAAAAAAAACAAAAAAAAAAACATTAAAGATAGGGATGCACCGATCATGATTTTTCATGGCCGATTCCGATACCGTTTTTTTTACAAGCAAACTGGCCGATTCCGATACCGATTTCCGTTTTTTTTTTTTTTTAAGCAACAAACAAGAAAGACGGAAAGTGTGCATAAACAAGATATTTGGTATTTAATAGGCCAAACTTGCTTTTGGCTATTGAAAACAATAACCGTAACCATCTGAAATTAAAGGCAGTTACTGCACAATAAGTAGCCTACATTCAATACAAACATAGATGGTACAGACACCAGCATTTAGCGTTTGTTTTTGAATTGGGTTGAAACTACAGAGAACTGGCCTTAAATATAAAGATTAACTGTAACCATGTGAAATTAAAGGCAACAACTGCATAGTTCTACAGTCCAAGCAACATAATCAACACACAATTAATAAGATGTTTCTTAATCAGCATTCAGTATTTTAGTTTTTAAATTTGGTTTTAAATAAAAAAAAAAAATCTCTTTACCAGTAAAACTAAATAAAAGTATGCTATATAAATACCTTTACCAAAATGTTAAAATCAATTAATGTTGGTGCGAATAAAACAAAGATGCAAAGTGTTTCATTCATCCAATAAAAATAAAAAAATTAGGGTAATGATTCACATCTATATTTTTTTTACTTGAGCCAGTGAAAAATAAATAACTTATTGTCTCAAGTAAAAACAAATATAAATGTGAATCATTACCCTAAAATGTTTTAATTGGATGAATGAAAAACTTTTTTTCAGTGTACTGCAGCAGGTGATTTTAAAATAAAAATTTTAATTTTAAGGTAAAATAAAAAATAATCATCCTAATGCAGAACTGACGTTTATTTCTGGCTTTTCAAACGTGTATGCAAGTTTAATAAAAAATAAAAATAAAAAAAAAACATTAAAGTTTTGTCACAGTTTAGTCCGTTTCGTTTCTCATCCAACATGTGAGAAGTTGAGCTGAACATCTCTTCACGGTCTACCCGTGTTCAGGGCGCGGACCGGTACAGTAGACGCTCGTGCAGCTTCAGTGCACGCAGGAAAGGCTCTTATTTGTGCGTCAGAACACCAACGGCTGATCGCTTCCTGCTATCTGTGCCTCAGACATGAAGCTCTGCATTTCCAGTACTGATCGGCTGCCCATTTCCTGCGCACAGATTTCGAAATACTCTTCCACACAAATGACAAAGCGAACAATTACAATGTAGTCTGTGCACGCGAGCGAACTTCCGGAAAAATCGGCTGGAAAAAAGACCAAAAACCGGCCAAACCGGCCGGTTCCGATTTATGGCCGGTCAACCGGTGCATCCCTAATTAAAGGGATAAGTCATCTAAAAAATAATAATAAAGTAAATCCTTATTTTATTAATTTAGTGATTTTGCAGCTGTTCACAATTTCTTGTCCAAAGAGGTGGACTGACTGAAAGAGAAGTTTACTTGCCCAACTGGACAACCAACCCAATTAAAAGATCTAACTAGGGAAGCGCCAAAATTTTGGCGAGAATGGTTCTGATTTTATAACATTCATTGTAAACGGCGATTTATTATGGATAATGCATTGACACTAACAATGTTATCAGTTAAGTGTCACACAACCTGTCTGTATATGAAAGAATCTCGTAGAGAAATCAAAACAAATGAACAACTGCACACAGAAGAATCATAGTGTGGTAAAAACATAGCTTTTATATTTATAACATATGATATAGCCTAGTTAAACAGGGTCAAATGATCAAGAGAGTGCAGTTTTCCCTGAAAACCAAGATTGCAAATTTGTAAATGAATTTAATGCAAGAGTTCAAACGAGTAGTTCATATTAAATCACTTACATTTTAGACACAGAATTGTCATGTTGACCTATTTTGGTCTGTTTGGTTTTGGTTAAAATTCCAAACCAAGATCATAGCATGAATTGAGTAAATGATTATAGCCCATTCATAAAGAAAGGCACTTGCTTCATTCTTGAATGAGTCAGCTGTCTGAATGAATCATATGAATGAACGCCTCAATGACTACATTTCAGCTTCATTAAACACTCTGTGTAATTGCATCTAAATGCCATTGACTTGAGCTGTTTCCATTTTTTTTATGAAATATTACTCACACATTTAATAAAGTTAAAAAAAATGCCCTTATGTAGGCAAAAATTGGAAAACAATTTAAGTAAATGTTACTGTCCAGAAGTTAACTTTAATCATAAAACGAAAATGCTGAGTGGCTAGTAATTTTGGAAAACCACTAGACACAGTGGCTGGTGAGACAAAAAGTTAATGTCAAGTTCTGTGTGTATGTAAACACAAACTTTCTAGTCAGCACAGCCAACTGTTTTCACCATCGAATGTAATGGATATGTTTAGTGTGATAAATTTAAATTGATTTTACAGTACGTGAGCATCAGGTTGATTCATTGCCCATGACACAGCAGTGACATTTATTACTGGAATTCAGAGTGTTTTGTGTTTGTCTTCCGCAGGTTCACGAGTACCTCAGGAGTAAGTTGTGCTCTCTCTATGAGAACGACTGCATCTTTGACAAATTCGAGTGCTGCTGGAATGGAAATGACAGGTCAGAGCCTTTGCAAGTCTGTATTTTTAAGAGTTTTCATGAGTCCTTAATTTTAGTTGTATCAAATTTAAGGCCATAAAAAGTCTTAAATAGTACAAGAAAGTCTTAAAAGTTGATTAGTGATGCACTGATCATGATTTTTCATGGCCGGTTCCGATACCAAATTTTTTATACACACACACACACACACAGACATATATATATATATATATATATATATATATATATATATATATATATATATATATATATATATATATATACTGTATACAAGCAAGCTGGCTGATTCCGATATTGATTTCCGTTTTTTTTCTTTTTTCTTTAAGCAACAAGCAAGAAAGAGAGAAGGAAACTATACATAAACAAGATGTTTATATGGTATTTAATAGGCCAAACTGGCTTTTAGCTATTGAAAAAACAATAACTGTAAAAAAAAAATATATATATATGACAAATTTTACGTTTAGGGCCCTACGAAAAATATTTTATTTTTTTCTTCATATGTTTTATTGTTACCTAATTCTGTGTTTTAGCATGTGTAATTATTTAAATGCATTAAAACAACTTAATTTGTAAAAAAAAAAAAAAATCTTAAAATAGCCTTATGAAATGTTTTCCCCCCTCTGAAATTCTGTGTATTTACATTTTTCTGGTTATCAAATGAAGGCATAAAACATTCATTTAATTTATCTTTTAATTATTTAAAATTAAGCAAACTTTCTTTTTTGGTAAACAAAGGGGAATAAAACATGGAAGAAAGTTTGTTTGATTATTCCTTAAAAAAATTGTTTGTTTCATTTTAATAGTAGTAGTAGGCTATGTACATTCTGCTGAACAATAGTAATAGGTTTCTGGCAAATACTTGTCTTTAAACTAAACCAGACTTTTATTTTGACAGGTTACCGTACCTTTACAGTTCTGTGTATGTGATACTACAGTCTATGATGTGATATATGACGCTAGTTTTACTCAAATCAAACGGTCAGATGCTCATGAAGTGACTGTCAGAGCAGTTCTGGAGATGTTCCTCATGTGTTCACATTAGGGCTGTCAAAATTACTCAAAAATGACGTTCGAATATTCGCTCTAAAAAATACACGAATATTCAAACTTTTCGAAAATCTGGTTGCGCATGTTGTCAGTGTTAATAAATTACGTTAATAAAAGGACAAAATAATACAAAGAGACGTAACTACTTGTATAGATAGTCTATTTCAGTTTAAACATATATGACAACGTATTACCTACACAAAAACAAGGAAATCAACTAATGGCCAAGACTGCAGACCTCAAGCTCTCTCACCCTCACGTTCTCTGTGCATAACGGTTTAAATGAACAAACAAATTTGTGTGCAAGCAATTTAAGGTCGCGACTGTTGTCCCAAATATAGCAGGCTTCATTCAGTGATTGAAAGAAATATTATTAATATTAATTGATGTTTTACAGCATATAGAACTGACATTGAATGCTCCGAGCGAGCTTTGCTGTGGTAAACATGGAACTTTTCCTTGACATGAAACGATAAATAATCAAACCTCACTTCCATTACTTGACAGAACTCCCTGAAGCCTGCCCCATCCGTGATACTGATTGGTCTCATGTCCTTACAAATGAACAAAATTATTTTATCCGTTATGGCCTCTTGTCGTGTTGCAGACAAAGAGCTTGTGGCGGGCGATGCACAGTAACATTAAGGTGTCAAGACGTGACTGTTTAGCTTCCATGAAGACGCGTCAACTTTCAATAGTGATGCTGTGCCAGACAGTGCGACTCCTTTGACCTGTCCCTGAACCCTCAGGCGTGCTTGCGCATGCACTCGCAAAGCAGACAACCACGCCTCTACTGCCGCGGACGTTTTTTTCCCCCACATTTCTGTTTTTATTCGAATATTCATTTTCACCTTCGAAATTCGTTTTTTTTTTAAACTATTCGAATACATATTCGAATTTAGAATATTCGTTGACAGCCCTAGTTCACATGTTTATTTAGTGAGAGGAAAGACGCTGAAATCACTGCGAGTATCACGCGTGCTTCCGTGTGTTTAATGAATAAAGATGCGCTTCTGCGCCATTCATTAACACAGACACGCAGAACATGCAGGATTCATATTTAAATGGAGTGTTCTGGCTTAATATTTACAGATATTAGTCCATATCACAATTTTATGTGAGTGCATTGACCTACTTTTGATTAATTAAAAATTTGACAAATTCTGTGACATTCCGCGTTAAACTGTAAATTCCATTTTTATGACTGGATTCCACGATTTCGTCTGTGTTTTCTGCATCGCGGAAATCATAGGGCCCTACAGTAGACATCTGCCTGCTGTTCGTCCGACGCCTTAAAACCAAAGTATCTCCATATAATGGAGCCAGTTGTCTTTTTTGATACTAGTTCTGCTGCCTCCGGGCTGGTTGAGGACGCCGCCATGTTCAATGAGACAACACGCGAGGGGAGGGGGAACCAAAGCAAGGAGGCAGGGGCGAGCACAGCACAAAGAAGGCAAACAAGCAAAGTGGCGGAATCAGAATTAAATATAAACAATATATCTATATATACGATATGGCAAAATCCATATCGTGTTTTAAAAAATATAAATATATTTTAAATATCGAGATATCGCCCACCCCTAGGTCTTTACCAGTGAAACTAAATAAAAGTAGGCTAAATAAATAAATTATTACAAAATGTTAATTCAAATAATGTTTAGTGTGAGTAAAACAAAGATGCTACAGCAGGTGTTTTTTTTTATCAAATTAAGTCAATGTGATTTTAAGGTAAAATAAAAATAATCATCCTATACAGAATTAATGTTTACTTTTGGCTTTTCAAAAGTGTATGCAAGTCTGTTTCTCATCCAACACGTGAGAAGCTGAGCTCAACAACCTTTTACTGTCTACGCCTGTGCAGGACACGGACAGATACAGTACTCTTGCGCAACTTCAGTGAGGACAGGAAAGAGGCACTTATTTGTGCGCCAGTACACCAACGCCTATTCGTTTCTTGCTATCTGTGCCTCAGACTGGTAGCTCTTCATTTCCAGAGCTATACGGCTGCCCGTGTCCTGCGCAAATATCTCGAAATACTTCCACAAAGATGACATGATAGCAAATGATTACAATGTATCTTTGCACGCGGGAGCACTTCCGGAAAAATCGGCCATAAAAAAAGACCAAAAACCGGCCGATTGCCAATCACGCATTTTAAGCAAAAACAGTCCGGTTCCGATTTATGGCCGGTCAGCTGGTGCATCCCTAATTATAAATTCAAAAGGTCTAAAATGTGGGGATGGAAAGACAAGAATTGAAATATTGCTTAATGTGATTAATAACCTTCACAAGGTTATGATTTCATAAAGATAGAATGGGTGCTGCACATATAAAAAGTTAGGTGTTGCCTGCCGTTGCAGTGATTTTCCAAACTGTCCTGGAGTGCCAGCACTGTTTTCCTCATCTAACACACCCAATTCAACATTCGTCAGCTCATTAGTAGACACTTTAAGACCTGAAGTGGGTCAGAAAAGGTAAAGAGTGTGAGCAAATGTGATGCGTGTCAGATTTGCAGCTTGCTGAATGTAGCTAAATATGACATATTATAATGGATTTATGTGAAGATTATTTACGGTTTATTTAAATGAAGTTATTATTTTATTCTAATATTCTAATATTTTGTGTTGTTCTTTAAGCTATCAATTATATAATCAGTAGTTAAATATTAGTGGGAAAAACGATTTCGTATAGCCATCAGAAATATTGGTATCAGTTATACCTTCAGTCATAAAAAAGATGCTACTTAAATGTTACAAATATATATACTGTCTTTCTACATTAAATGGAAGACTGAATGTGAAATCACTGCTATATAAGATATATATTTAAAAACTATAATGCTAGGTGGGATTAAATACGATTAATTTCAGAAAAATGTGCGATTAGTTCATTTTTTTTAATCGATTGACAGCACTAATAATAATTGATACTTTTGACTCTCTTAAAATCTCTGTTTTTGTGAGAACCTGTATCTAAATGTTAATTGTTCTTTTTACAGTCATTTTACAGATTCATATTACCATAGACATTAACCTGCTGCGTTCATAAGATATACATTTTATTTGTGCAGGTCTTCAAAAGCTTAAAAATCCTGATCAAGCTAAATCGAAGAACAAATTAATGTGACATTTTAAACAAAATCCGGCCAAAACGAAGTTTGCATTGTGTTCATTTTGTAAGTTTGAAACTGCTTGCCAAAGCGAACTTTCTGGAAAACACCTTTGTACTACAATTGGGCTGTGACAATTACGTCATTGGAGGTGTGCGCTGTACTCCATTTTTGCTGTTTATTTTGTTACTGAAAGGAAAGCGTCAAGCACATATTTGCACATTCAATAAAACATTGCTTTCATCAGAGTGGGCAGTGTCGGGATATTCGATAACAATATACCGCTGCTCATGTATTCTGAACTTCATTTTAACCCTAAACAAAGAACAAAGTTGAACTTAATTTTGAGTATATCAGGGCCTCAAATGTAAACACTTAAAAGTACTGCTAGCTTAAACTATCGTACTCCTATAAAAGTGTCAGCAAAATATGGTGTTGTGGTGTAAGTGTGTCTGGAAGCAGCGACACTGCTGACTACATTGATCAGCAGGGTAAAAATGGTACTCTCTTGTTCTTCCAGTTTCAATGTACTGGAAGATGTTCAATGTTTCCAACAAAATGCTACATAATATTTTGTTGTTGTTTGTTATGGGATGAAGCAATAACAATAATTCTCCTAAATTCTCCTGACACAAACTGCTCTTTATTACTGTAAAAAAAAAAGTATTTATAATTTATATTTATAATAATCCATATTTTTTTAAGAAAAGAAAAACATTTTAATTATGTTCTTTTGAACTTTATTCATCGGAGAATCTGAGTAAAATGAATCACAGTTTCCACAAAAATATTAAGCAGCACAGCTGTTTCTTGAGCAGGAAATCAACATTTTAGACTGATTTCTGAAGAATCATGTGACTCTGAAGACTGGAGTAATGATGCTGAAAATTCAGCTTTGATCGCAGGAATAAATTACTTTTGGAAAGATTTTAAGTAGAACAGTTATTTTAAATTGTAATAATATTTCCAAATATTATTGTTTTTACTGTCTTTTTAATTAAATGTAGCCTTGGTGAGCATAAAACATTTCAAAAAGTCTTTAAAACAAATCTTACCAACCCTAAACCTTTGAAGGGTAGTTTATAATAGCAATTTTTTTTTTTTGAGAAATGTATAGTTAACTGCGTATAATGATAGCTTGATTACACTGTAACTGCATTAATACATAGGAATTAATTATTTAACTAATAAATTGCAGAGTACAGAGATGTTTCCGGTTCTATCAAGTTAGCTTTGTTTTGTTAGCATTTTTATTTATTTTTTTATTTTTTTATTTATTTATTTATTTATTATTATTATTTATTTATTTTGTTTTTGTTTTTATTTTTTTTTTAGAAAATGCCGCAGTTAAACAACAGTATGTAGATAAAACATGAAGTATGAGTTATTATAGGTACTTCTGTAATAAAGGCTAATTTTCAATTTAAGACCATCAGTCAGTCAGTGTAAGGTGGCAGTCAACATTTAGAGTGGCTACTGAGCTTGCGTGACTCTCGATTGGGGCCCAGACTGGCTCTTATCTGGAGGGAACCTCTAATCACACTCAGACAGACTAAATGCTGGTCAGTGAAAGATTGGGTTAGTATGTCATGAAAGCATGTCAGTTTTGTTGAACATAATCCTCCTCTACTAAATTAGTCACACAACAATCATGTCTAAAACTTGACTACTAGCCATCCATCACGTTCCATTCCTAGACATCTGCAATTTTCCTGCTAGCCTACAGTCATGGCCAAAAGCTTTTGCAGTTACATACATTTTGTGTATTGCAAAGTGTGCTGCTAAAGCTGTTGTGGTGTTCGTTCACATTTAGGGATATGTCGGTATCCAATTTTCATGTTGCGAATAAATTGCTTATGCTTTTATCACGTTATTGAAATATAGTTTCAGAAAAGTGGTCATAATACAGTATTACAGATTTAGTATCTCTTTTTCTTTTACCAAAAATAGCTGAAAATTTAAATACAATAAAGCAATACAGAAAAATATATAAAGTTAAATGTTTTAAACAGATTAAAGTGCAAAAGAAATATAAAGACCACATCACTTTACAATAAGATCTCATTAGTTAACCTTATTTAATGCATTAACATTCACAATGGGCAATAGGTAAATTTGCTACAGAAGTTATTAATCTTTGTTTAAAAATACAAGTCTTACTTCATGTTAGTTCATTAAATAACACTGTTGCAACTTTTGATTTTAACACGTTATAAAATTTTGGAATACCTAAGATTAATGAATGTTCAGAAGATTTTTTAATTGGCAGTTTGTTAACTAATTAAGTAACTAATGTTAACTAATGAAGTTTATATGTGATTTTTACATAAAAAAAATAATAATAATAATAATAAATGGCTGCTGTGGATGCCAGAACTAAATTTAAAATTGAGTTATTTGTTTGTTTTAATATACTGACAACTACCTCATAAACTCAGTTGATGGAGAAACTAAAGTTTATCAACAGATTTTCAATTAATATAAATTACATTTAAAATGTTGTCATTTAGCAGACGCTTTTATCCAAAGAGATTTACAAATGAGTACAATAGAAGTAGTGGTCAACCGATATTCATTTGTTTATAATCTCTGTTCAGAAGAGACTTGGTGGTGTTTTCCGAACAAAACTAAAAAATCTGCATCGGCTATCGACCAGAATTAGTTGGAAAAATATCAGCATATTGAATATCGGCGAAAATCCAATATTGTGCATCCCAAATTAAACTTGCATTTATCTTTTTTTATAGTGAGGTTTATTAACTGTCAGATTCAAGTATTGCATCCCTGAATAACTGATATATATAAGAATAACTATTCTTTTGTCCCAGTGTGGTGATGACTGGATCCTACAACAACTTTTTCCGAATGTTGGACCGCACCCAGCGGCGGGACGTCACCCTGGAGGCTTCGCGTGAGAGCTGCAAGCCCCGGCAGCTGCTGAAGCCTCGTAGAGTTTGCGCAGGCGGCAAGCGAAAGAAGGATGAGATCAGCGTGGACAGCCTGGACTTCAACAAGAAGATCCTACACACCGCCTGGCACCCGCAGGAAAATATCATTGCTGTGGCAACCACCAACAACCTCTACATCTTCCAGGAAAAAGTGAACTAAAACGGTCGTCATGGGGAAAGGAAGCCTCTGAACCTCTCTCTCTATGTGAAAATTAAAAAAAAGAACTAGCAAAAATCATTTCTGTGACAGCTACCATCATCACATAACCAACCTTGGCCTACTCCAGGACAGAATGACCTAGGCGAGCCAACTAGTGGCAGTCAATACTGAGCAAACTGGTTCAGACTGGTCTGGAGAAGAGCGCAACCTGGCCTCGGCCTCTATGGCACCATGACACGCGCCTTGCTCTGGTGATGTTGTGCCAACCTGTCTGTACCCTCCGTCCCTTTTCCCCTTACCCAAAAGCCCAGGGATGAATTGGGTGGCAATCTCTGACAGATTTCAACCATACTTTTTTTTTTGTTTTTTGTTTTGGCTTTGGTTTATTCAAGGTGTCTGTATAAAAACTAATTTGAACTCATGTGGATGTGTCCCTGTGTCCTTTAATCCTCCATATGTTGTTTGTGCCATTGTAATTATTTTTAATCTGATCAGAGAAACTGCCATGTTTTAGTTTGTTTTAATTTTGTTTAAAAAAAATTTTATTTTGAATTTTTTTTTTAGTTCTTTTTAGTACTCCTTACATTTCATACTGTCCCGTTACACTCCATTACAGCCACAAAAGGTTTCGGCTGTTTCTTTTTAGATATCCACACACTCATACCCGCCATCACATTGGTCCAAAGAGCTTTTCCTGTTCTTTTTCTTTTTCCTTTTTGTGGCATAGACGGCATTGCCGTGTTTGCTGTAGGAATATAACATACACTTGTTCAAGCGCATACACTCCAGTTGGACTGCTCGCTCATGTACGAGTCATTCAGTCTTACAGGGTTTATTTTCCTTTGTGATCCATGCCTGATTTCTGTCTACACTCTCTCCATCTCAAGAATTACAAATTGAGAAAGATTATAGAGATTATGATATCAAAATGGTATTTATAAATGGAACAAACAATTACATGGGAGTTGTGTCTTCTTTGAATATTGTACAAAACTGAAAAGCATTAGTGTTGTCAAACTAATATAGGATATTAAAGGATTTTGAGAACCATAAGGGATGTTCTGCAGTTGACCATTTGGATAAATGGTGAATTTAAGTGTTGCTCCAATATTTTAGTGCCAAATGCCCTCTTTCTAATGTATAAGCTCCTGATAGATCAAGAACATTGACTAGATCTTTTTAATACTGGATTAAACTTTTTAAAATAAAACAAATAAAATGCATGGTGAAGGTAGAAATATTCTTGTGTTGTGGCCCAATTCGATGTTTGTCGCAAAAATCCTCTATTGTGGGGTGTCATTACGATTATTTGACTGGTCCTGATGAAGACGGAGCATCGCCAAACTCGAATATGTTTGCTATATACGTAGGATATATACGACTCCAGATCGGGCTGCCTCTGACGTGATAGCCGCAATAGCCAATGAGAGCGAGCAAGCGGCAACTACCGGATGTTGCGTGCTTCTATAGCTGATTCCTGGCAGCCACAAACATGACATGAAAGCAGAGAACATCACCCATATTCTTTTCTATACTTTATTTTTCACTGTGAAGCAGAACGCATGCCGGGAGAGTCGGCTGACAACATTGATTTTCCGTCTAGTGTGCGGCAAGCCTAAGCCATTTCATTTGAATATTTATATTTATGTCAGAATTTGTCAAATGAAAATTACAAAAAAATGCTGGCAGTGGTTGGCCTTTTTATTTAAAGAGTTAAGTATAGTTATTAAATCAATGCATTCAGCAGACGCTTTTATCCAAAGTGACTTACAGTGCATTCAGGCTATCAATTTTTACCTATCATGTGTTCCCAGGGAATCGAACCCCCAACCTTGCACTTGATATTGTAATGCAATACGAATTGAGCTACAGGAACACTTATTAGTAGCTTAAAGATACGTTCTAAACTAGTGCAATTAGCAACAGTTGCAGTATATAGCCTACTAAGAACCGTTGATATCCGAACCACAGATGCATACAGAAATCAGTGAGTAAAATTTGCAATTTGTTAGGGGGAAAATCACTATATTGACTAGTCATTCTAATTGAAAACTATAATGAGCAAAAATAATACACACATCTAATGGAATAAAAAAAAAAAAAAGATGGTGGTTATTACTGCATGACTTTCAAGTAATGAAAAAGTATAGGCAACAACGATAGATGCTAGTTTAAGAAATCAATGTTAAATGGGCTTGCCATATGGCATATTAGTTTATTGAGAGACTGTGTTCATAATTCACGTGCGTTTTTATAGATAACCAGTCCTCTTGAGTCCATTAAGTAATGTTAGTGTCTTTGTTATCATTTTAGGCAGGAAATCTGTGCTCCCATAACCGCCCTGAGGTCAGCCACAAAGGCGGTTATTAGCGAATTTAAAAGCCACCCCCTTCAAAGAGCGTCCGATTAGAGATCGGGCTCTGTCACGCGTGAGCGCGCAGCGCTTGTTCATGCACTCAGTCTTGTGCAAGCCGCCCAACACAGAGCCACGATGTCCGACGCTGCTGCTCCAGCAGACAACAACGGGGAGCCTGGATTAAACGGTATGTACAGCCGGAGCCCCTCGCTGTATTGTTCTGACATCTATCAAATCTGTTCGAGAAGCCTTTAGCTTGTCTGTATTGGTGATTTTGATACGTTTAATTATTTCGTTTAATGTATTTTTTTTAGTTGCAGCAACATTTCTGTGACATATAGAGGGCGGGGTTTGCGGGAATAAAATTGCGTCATGTTTATTGACAAGCCTTTTGTCCAATAGCTTTTGAGCTTGTGTGAGGAGGCGTGTTTTAAAAAGTGATTGACTTTAATCCAAACCAATAGTGTGGTTAAACGTTTTTAGTAGGCTGGCCAAAGCCGATGTCAACAAGGCGAGAACTAGAGCAACTCGATAATGGAGATTTTGGATGCTTGAAAAAACATGTTTTAATTCGTTTAATAAATATGTAACGCATACATTTGTTTCTCCGGTGTGTTTATTAGAAGTGGCTCAAGGAAAAAGTGTTTTGTTCATATTTGTTTGAGATGTAACGCATGATATGTGGCAGCAAATAAGGTTTTCGTGTGAGCTGCGAGGTTGCAAACAAACTGGTTTCTTTATTGGCTTCTGACCTCTTCGATTTAACAACTAAATTAGTATTGAATTCAATAAGTAGACTAAACCCAGTTTGAAATGCACTCAAAAATAACTTGCATCCGAAAAAGTCGTAGCCTACCCTTTTAGCCAGACCATAAACAAAGAGTTCATTATGATCATACAGTATGTGTGGATTTGCTAAAAATATTACCATTTTAAAATCCATATCAGTTCATTTGTCATTAAATATAGCCTACAATTTTCAATTATCTAAATATTAAGACCACTATTTTTGTGCAGTGTTAAACAACTAGTATGAGTGAGCTCACAGCCCCAGTTCGAGGACGACACTTCATAAATTCTACTATGATAAAGGCTTGAGTCATGAATAGTAATTAGTAGTGATCCAGATTATTAGTAAATTGTTTATAAATTGGCCTTCTCAATGTACCAAATACATCATTTCCGATTTTGTCATTCGACAATATATCGACAATAAATCATAAATCGGTGAGTCTTGATTGGCAGTATATATACGAATCAGCTCACGTCTGCTCCCGCGCTTCCGTCAAATGGTTCCGAACAGAACCGATGCGCGGGACTCGATCAAGCGGACAGAAGAAGCAGTGAAATGTTGCAGCATCACTGACCTGTTCAGGGCTTCGAGAGCAGGTCAGTTTAATCTGTTAATGTGCTAGATAGTTTTGTCTGTATTAACCTAGTTGAGTATTAAACTTGTTGGCTATAAGTAGCACCCCATTATTGTCATAATTCAGGATACTGTGCTAAAGGACATCAATATCGATAAGTTACATAAAAAAAAAATGATCAAAGACAGATATTCACATGGATTTATTGTACAGGGAGGGGCTAGAGCACACAGCAGCACAAAAATAATATGAGTCAGAGCCTAATAATTCAATAGTGACTTTTTCAACAAATAAATTGTACTCATGTTGACATTTTGGCCCTTTAGAAATTGGGTTTTAATACACTACCAGTCAAACGGTTTTTATCAGTAAGATTTAAAAAATGTTTTTTTGTTTTTAAAGAAATCTTTTGCTCACCACAAGACTGCATTTGTTTGATCCAATAAACAGCAATATTTTGAAATTTTATTATTTAAAATGACTGTTTTCTATTTGAATATATTTAAAAATGTATTTTTTTTTCCTTGTGATTTCCGAAATGTTCAGCATTATTTATTTCTCCAGTCTTCAGTGTCACATGATCCTTCAGAAATCATTGTAATATGCTGATTTGCTGCTCAAAAAAACAAAACAAAAAAAACACGTATTGTTTTAATTATTATTTTAATAATAATTATTATTATATTGACTTTTTTCAGGATTCTTTAATGAATAGACATTTCAGAAGAACAGAATTTAATAGAAATTCTTAAATATAAATCTTTTGTAACATTATAAATGCCTTTATTACCTTTGATCAACAAACAAATAAATAAAATTAAAATAAAATTAGTACAAATAAATACATTAAAATATATAATAATAATTCTGACTCCCAAGCTTTTGGTATAGTGCATAATGTTACAGAAGCTTTTTATTTCAGATAAATGCTGTTCTTTGGATGTTTCTATTCATCAAAAAATCCTGATGTACTCAACTGTTTTAAATATTATTATTATTATTATTATTATTATTAATAATAATAATAACAAAAACAGATATGTTTCTTGAACAGCAAATGAGCATGATTTCTGAGGATCATGTTACACTGAAGTCTGCAGTAATGATGCTGAAAATTCAGCTTCTTGATCACAGAAATCAATTACATTTTAAAATGTATTCAATCAAAGGCAGTGATTTTAAACAGTAAAAACATTTCACAATATTTCTGCTCTTGCTGTACTTTGTATCACATAAATGCAGGCTTGGTGAGCAGAAGAGACTTCTTTAAAAACATTACAAATTCTACTGTTCAAAAACGGTAGTATATACTTGTATGTAATATAGGTGTATCTATATTATAAACTGTTTAAAATTTGAATCTGTGATACTAAAATAACACTTATTCATAGCTGCACAATGGCTTTTCACACTGCGCATAACCCTGGTTTAAGGCCATTGTATTTCCTCAATGAATTCTGTGGCCAGTTTTTCATTCACTAGATGTTGAAAATGTATCATCAGCACCACAGTCCAGTTATCTCATAAAACTCTAGGTTTCACACAGATGAGGCAGAACTTGGCCAGATCTCAGTGCAGTGATGTGATGGCCACAGTTTTCTCAGTCACTATAGTTAAGAAACTGCCTAGAGAAAGTGAAATGACATCTTAATGTTGGCCAGGCTCTTTTAGTGTAACAGATGGGCAAATGTGGGCTCAGTTTACAGTGTTTGTTTAACAATTTGGATGTGTCTGGCGGTGTACAAGACATCATGACTGCTAGCTGGAGGACGTGTGAAGAGACTTTGCCCACAGCCAAAGATCTAACCGGATGAATCTCTCAAAACCAGTCAAGAACACGCCCGGTCATATTTCTTCAAGAAAATCAAAAGAATGGATGGACAAACAGAACGATCACGTGCATTTTTAGTTTTTAACTTGTTTTACTTAAAGCTCTTCTGGATTTGTTCTGAATAAAAAAATGTGGTTTGGTAATAAAAAGTTAAACGTAAATTAAGGCTTTTAAATATAATGTTAATTAGCTATAATTACTTTTCTGTTCAGATATAAAAAATAATAATAATATGTTACTGGTCAAGTGTCTATATATATATATATATATATATATATATATATATATATATATATATATATATATATATATATAATTTATATTTTATATGTATGTGTGTATGTTTTATATATTTTTTTGTATTATTGTTTAAAGAATTTGCATATGCGCGAGCGTATTATTATTATTATTATTATTATTATTATTACTATTACTATTATTATTTCTCAGAATTTTCCTTAAAGAAAAGTCAAATCTAAATGTACATTTTAAGTTTTTGTTTTGTACGTTTAGTTTAGTTTAAAGAATTTAATTATTTTTTTCCAGCAGAGACACTTTCAATTATTCAAAGTTGACAGTAAATGTAATATAATATAATATAATATAATATAATATAATATAATATAATATCAATTAAATACATTTAAACAGCACACCCATTTACAATATTTAATTTTAAAATAATCAGATTTGCCATCACAGGAATAAATGACATAAAAAAGAGGCTTCCTTAAAAAAAAAAAAAAAAAATATTACCGATCCCAAAATTTATTATTTCTACAACAATACAGTGTTATATTGAATATGTAATCAAAATCATATTTTAAATGACTGAAAATACCAATATTTGTCTACCACAGATCTTCCTGTATCGGAGCCACACAGTGATCACTTTATAGCAGTGATGCTTTAATGTTTCATAAATGAGCTTCTCTCATACTATCATCTAATTTTGATCTCTATATATTTCCAGATGACAGCTAAAGTAATGTTCCACTGTTGGCCAGAATGTTCAGCTTGCAGCACTGTTTGTGTCAGTGGATTGAGACAAAGGTCAGCCGAATTCACACGGACATGTCACATGATCCGTGTTTGCTCAATCCAAGGATGTTATGTTGACCTTCTTTTGTCTTCCTCTTTTTGTTTTCCTGGAAGTGGCTCACGAGGCATTCGGTTTATACTTAGTTCATGGTTGTTCAGCAGCGTGCGCTGGTTAAGCCGGAGGTAAACAGAGGACTGACCGCGCAATAACACAGACTTTTCTGATGAGACAGCACAGCAGATGTGGGTGAGAGGGGAACACGGGAATCTTAACCGTGCTCTTCCGTGACTCATGGATGAAAGGGAGTCTGTGTGTGTGTGTTGATCAGGCCATGCGCTCAGGGAGTGTGTCCCTGCTCAGACTCACATAGAGCACGCGGCGGTCAGGTCAGGTGTGACTCCTATAATATCAGTGAGCTCAATAAGTCTGAGAGGGAGGCATTTACTGTCCTTTCACCACACAGTAAAGAGAAGTTAAACCAGACCACCAACCATTTCTGTCACCGTCTCGGTTCATACAGTGGTGGATACAGTGGATGCAAAATCATTTCCAAGTCACATTTCGCTCTAAAATCTGATATTTTGTAAAGAAAATTAAGTGTGCTTTTATGACTTTTTTTTTTAGATTTATTTGCATGCAGTATTTATTATTTTATTTAGACTGTCAGATTGTATTTACTATAATCCATAAAAAACCTGACATTTTGTTTTTATAATTTATATCAATGTTGATCAAAAAAGTATATTATTTTGTGCATTACCTTTAAAAAAATAAAGTAATAAACATTTATAGTGTGAAATATTATTTCAGTTTGAAATGACTCTTTTCTATTTGAATATATAAAAAAAAAATATTTATTTCTGTGATGCAAAGTTGATTTTCAGCATCATTATTCCAGTCTTCAGTGTCACATGATCCTTCAGAAATCATTCTGATAGGCAGCGTTGCTGCTTAATAAAAATGTCTCAATATTATCAATGTTGAAAACGTTTAAATGTTTTGCTTATTATTTTTGTGGAAACCGTGGTGTGCCTTTTTCAGGATGCTTTGATGCATAGAAAGTTTAGAGAAAATAATTAGTTTGAAATAGAAATCTTTTGTCCCCTACATGACTTTTCAGAGTTTGATCACTTTAGTAGCAAATATTGAAATAAACACGGTGACCTTTAATAAAATAAAATAAACTGATAAAAAATAATTTTTATTTAAAAATGACAACAATAGGCCCATAGGACATGTTCTTGCTCTTTGATGTTTGTCCCGAGTCAGATGGGCGTCTTTGGTCATTACATAATGACTTTTTTCTTTTTATTCATTGTCTATTACTGTAAGCACCATACAATAAATACTATACAATGTAAATAATATATTGCTACTTTTTTTTTTTTGCATTACAATAATGAAAATGTAGGTATGATCAAAGTATGATTTCTTAATTCCTTTTAAAGTCTTTTGAATCAAAATATTAGGTTCTGTGTGATTGGTAAAACAAAAACATTTAGTTAACAATAAAATAAAATAATGAAATGTTATGATCTTGATTTTAAATGTTATAACCTTTAATGTATATGCTTGTGATTGTTTTATGATCTTGTTTAGGGTCATGGGTAGAGCTGGAGATGAACAGAAATGCCGCCTCTCTCTCTTCCTCCAGCCCCTCAGTGCCGCCCCCTCTAGCCCAGCTAGTAGAGGAGGATGTTGGGATTGTGGGGGGGCTTGAACATGTTCCCTCATCATCTTCCATCCACAATGGAGACATGGAAAAAATCCTGTTAGATGCCCAGCATGAATCCAGCCGCAGTAACTCCTCATGCGACAGGTAGACACCATGTTTAATGTCATATTAATGCCACAAAATAAAAATTCTCTCATTATGCGCTCACCCTAAGTTCACAGCTTGAGTTCGATGACCTCATAGATGATGAGCAGGAGTATAAACATCCATACCAAATCACACGAGGTGTCACTGACCTCATGCTGATAGGATACGGCCATAATAACTCTTTCTCACTCAAACTCATTGAGTCACATGATTCTGATGTTTACTGTAGGAATACAGTGTTTCTCTCTCATATGGACACAGACTAATGCTCTCTCAAACACTGCATAGTTCACACAAAAATGAAAACGTATTCGTTCCTAACCTGTATGACTTTCTTTGAACTGTGAAACACAAAAGGAGATGTTTAGCATAATGTGCAAGCTGCTTTTTTCCATAAAATGAAAGCGATCGGTCATTCATGCTGCCCTAAAAGGACAAAATAGCAACAGATTTTCATAAAATCGTCTGTTGAAGTCAAACGAAAGCTTTGTGTAAGGAATAGAATGATATTTAAGCCATTTTAATGACAATTCTTAAAGGGATAGATCAGCTAAAAATTACTAAAAATTACAATTACCTCACAATTTACCCACCCTCAAGCCATCCTAGATATATGAATATGACTTTCTCCTTTCCGACGAAATACATTTGGGAGTTATATTTAAAAATGTTTGGGCTTTTCCAAGCTTCATCATTGCGTGGAATGTGTGGTAATATTCATAGTCCAATAGAAGTCCAATAAACTGCGTCCATCCATCATAAAAAAAGCGCCCCACATGGCTCTGGGGGATAATAAAGACATTTTGAAGCAAATCGATGTGTTTTTGTATTCACAAATTTTTATGTTTAAAACTTTATAAACCATAATCTCTAGCTTTTGCTAACTGTTGTAAGCACGTTCACACACAAGAGAGTGGCGTTCCTGTAGGACATAAGCATAGAGCAAGCTCTGCAGATTAACATAACTGCTCACTCCCACAGCCCTCCTCGACCTCACAGTCCTCAGGATGAAGGCCAGATCATTTTCGATGTGGACGTGAGGAGGGACAGTCAGGTACTTCCTCTTGAGAACGTTATGGATCATCTAATTTATGGAAAGAGCTCTGGCTTCTCTTCATTACCTGTCTGAGGTTGTGTTTGGGTGTGTGTCTGTGTCCACTCAGGAGGAAGTGATGGAGAAGATCAGAGATGATGACATCTTAATGAAGGATTCAGACCGGGTGGCAGACTGGTCAAGTAGGCCAGAGAATATTCCGCCTAAGTAAGCACCAGTGAGGACTCGCATACATATTTGTAACTTTTGCACTTTAAAAAAAAAAAAAAAAAATTATTTAAGATTTAGTACATCCAGTTAACCCAGTTAATGAGAAATTATGTCTTGACAACTAGCTTGCTAGGTTTTTTTTGTTGTTTGTTTATTCTTTTCCGGTTATAGGTTTTTTTGTTGTTTTTTTTTTTTACTGTAATAACCCTTGTGCACACAGATATTTCCACAAACCATGATCAAGCAGAGATCTTTTTCAAGCATCAGTCAAAAGCTAGTGATCTAATTAATGTTTGTCTAAATAGACGGCATCTTGATTTTATACGCTCTACATATGTAGCAACTTTCACTCTCGTACAAGCAGCTAATAGCACTGTGTGTTAATAGCTGATTCAGACATTAGCATGTTGCTAAGCTAACACTTCAAAACAATAATGAGCACTCTGTCAAGGTCACTTGTGTGCAGCAAATGAATCTCACTAACCGTCAGCATTAGCATGTCGCTAGGCTAACACTTGAAAACACATGAGCACAAAAACACAGACACAAATTCTGAGTGAAATTATGTATTATGCCTTTTAGTCATTTTTACTAAATTGTATCATGATAGGACAGTATGTTGACAGGAAATGAAATGGGAGAGGTGTCCTAACAAGTAATGTATGTAGATAATGAGCTCACTAGCTTTTGTGACGCTCCTATAGTGTTTTGAGTGTTTTTTTTGTTTTGTTTTTTTTTTGGCTGGAGTCAAAGTCTGCAGGCAGTGAGATGCTGTTGTGGTGATGGGTGGGTTTATCTTTCTGACAGGGAGTTTCATTTCCGGCACCCGCGGCGTTCAGTGACTCTCAGCATGAGGAAGTCAGGAGCCATGAAGGAAGGAGGCATCTTCTCTGCGGAGTTCCTCAAAGTGTTCATCCCCTCACTGCTTCTGTCCCACATCCTGGTCCTGGGTCTCGGGTAGATAGACCTTAAAACACAAACACACTTGTAACTTGGTGTTGCACAAAGCTAGCAGATTGAAGCTTTCAGATGTTTAAAGTTCTATTTTTTAGTTCGTGTCTGAGAGCTGTTTATAGGCATGCCTAACATCTAGTTGGTGGTCACCTGTTTGTACACTAAAGGTGCGGCCAAATTTTTTACATTTTGGGTGGTAAAATGGGTCCATTATTTATTGTCAAGAATGTAGCGAAGTATGAAGCACCACTCACACAGACGTCACTTTCAAAGCAAGCCGTTTCTGCTAACTCAAAACCGTTGTGAAGTTTGCTCTGGGAAATCTTTAGCAATTTCGAAATGGCTTGGATTCCTGTTTGCAGAAAATTTGCATAACATCAGTAAATGTTACCGCGCCTTAACAGCATTCATATTACACCACCGAGACAATTCATACACCCCTGATTACTATGTAGCTTAACAACAGTGTGATCTTCTGCATATGAAGTTTCTGACACTTTCATTTTCTAAAACAGGGTCTACATTGGGAAAAGACTGACAACTGCCTCTGCAAGCTCCATTTGAACACAGATCTGATCGAGTGCCTCAGGCGTGACACGGGTGGATTAGGGAGAAGGTGGCAGTTTTTATGAAGAAGCCTCTGCTGCCCTTTCTGCTCCTTTACTCTTTTCAGCCACCTTTCTTCCCTTTTTAGTGGTTCCTTTATTTAACCTTTCCAGGTTGAGAAGTATCAGGCCCTTTTTTTTCCCTCGTTTATAATTTTCTGTTTCTCTTTTCCAGTTCTGAATGTTCTAACACCCCCTTTGAGTTAATTTTGGAAGTTTTTGCTTGAAACCAAATGTGCACACACTAGCTCTGCCCTAGCTAGATTCAGCTAGGAGGTAAAAAGCATCCCGTTTCGGTCCAATCACCTGACCCAACAGTGGGCCACTCCCAGGTGATGAAGAATCCCCCTGGTTTTCACCCTCAAAATGGGAACAACCGAAATATATTGAATTTTGAAGTTATTTGAGCATGCCTGAGTGCTAGCTAAGATTTTATTTATTACTACAAATGCTACCAATTTTAGTTATTTTATTATGGACTTGGAAGTGTTTTTGGAAAGATAGGGCTCTCCGTAGACCCCAAACTCTTCTGGTAAAGACAAAAAAAATAATAGCTGAGGCATGATAAACATTTATGACTTTATCAAATGCAATTTTATAGCAACTTTTCCAAAATCTTTTACACAACTTTTTTTAAATACTTCATCTCATAAACCTAGATAAAAACAGTCTGATGGGGTTGATGGATCTCTGAATGAAATAAGTGATTATTTTACCTGTCCTTGTTTCTATGTGTTTGTTGTGTCGTTTTGTTTAGTTTTCTTCACGTACATATCAGGACCTAGTGATTTCTCACTAGTGTCTACCTACTTTTCAGCGCCACACAGTTTATAATTCGCATTCAGAGCTGAAAGGATCTTGCTAACAAGAACAACGGCTTTAGTGTTTTGCCATGCAGTAATGGCTGGGTCAGACTTTCTGGAATTTTGTTAAACATTTCCATACTTCCCAGTCTCTTATTAATTTATGTCATTTCAGAGCTGTTAGTTTGAGGACAACTGTGCAAGATAAATTTGTATCTCCAATTTATAGAAATAATATATATATTCTGTCATTATTTCCTCAACTTCATGTTGTTCCAAAAAATACATTCTTTTAGTTGTAGATCACAAAAGAAGAAGCTTTGAACAGTGTCTGTTCCGCTCTTTTCTGATCTATGAAGGTTCATTGAGATAAACTGGAAAAGGGCAGCTTGGATTTCTTTAGAATATCTCCATATACAAAAGGTTGAATAATGATGGCAGAATTAAAATTCTTGTTTGAGCTACTATCCAGGCACACTTACAGTCATAGTCACGCACATTTAGTAAACCCGTATAACTCCAGCACAACAGGTGACTGTTTTTCCAGGACATCCCAGCGCCCATCGTTGGGAGCTGAATTTGTGTATTAAACCCTAAAGTGAATTCTCATCAAGTCTAGTCGAGTTTTTAAGTGTATTTTGGATACAAAAATGTTTTCATTGGACTTCATTGTCTACCTGAGGATCCACTTTCTTCTCGAACACAGCTGCCAAAACTAACTCTTATGAACTTTGTGCCTCATTTCCTTCATATGTGATAAGGCGTCCTGTTACCATTTCCTGCTATCATTGTCATTTGTTGTTTTGCGTCTTGGTGAGCATAAATTTTGGGAAGTTCCTCATATGCTTTTTTTTTTTTTTTTTTATCTGGCAATCAAGGTACAGTAAACTAGAAGAGAAGGTGCAGATAGAAATGTTTTAGTTCTTTTATTTGTGTTGGCAGTTGGAAAGAAGTTCTTCTGACTGTGATGCAATGATGAAATGAATTTTAATTTTATTGATTTGACAAACCTTTTTTTTCTCCCCTGCTGGAAAAAGTTTTAAAATTAAAAGAACAATCTGCATTTTTTTGTTGTTGTGGTGGTTTTGAAATAATGCATTTTATTTGTGTTTGTTTGATTTCATTATACATTATATTGTACCACACATACATAGTATTTTCATCACTTCATTTTCAAAAAAAAAAATTTTTTTCCCCAAAAGGAATTTCTCTCTATCATCATCTATGGTTTAATAATGGTGTTATCATTTATCAATCAACAATATTGTTCCTCTGTGTTATTGTAATAGTTGTGGTGTGGAAATTTTTTAACTAGATTATTACAGTAATCAATCTAGTTGATAACCATTAATCAGAGGTCACTTCCAAACTAAGCTTTATTCAAGCTAACCATTTCTGATTCTCAGAACATTCTGGGAATTGTAGTTTTTGGTTCCCAGAACGTTCCCTGCTGGTTATCAAGGACAGTTGTCTTAACATAAATAGAACGTTCCCCTTTAGGTCAGGGGAATGTTCTCGGTAGGTTCCAGGAACGTTCCCCTAACCTAACAGGAACATTCTATTTACGTTTCAAACCAACAGGGAACGTTCCCAGCACATTCTCCAAACATCTTTACTATATATCCTGGTGTAGGTCAGTGATGATCCAGCACTACCGATGCCGGTAGAGTTAAAGGGTTACTCCACCCCCAAAATGCAAATTTTGTCATTAATCCCTTACCTCCATGTTGTTCCAAACCTGTAAAAGTTTCGTTCGTCTTCGGAACACAATTTAAGATATTTTGGATAAAAACCAGGAGGCTTGTGACTGTCCCACAGACTGCCAAATTAGTTACATTGTCAAGGTTGTTTTTGTAAAGTGCATTTGACTTGATACATGCTGACGGACATGTGAATAGTAAGCTTCACTTCCTGTCTCATAAGATACCTTCATCTAATTGATTTTTGATGGCAGCCTCTATCATTCACTTCCTTTGATATCCCACAATCCTGTTCCATCCCGTGACGGTTAAGCATACAGCAGCATACAGGAAAATAAATTTACCCTATTATTATAATTTTTGATAACTTAAACTTACCTTACTATTCTTGTATATTCAGAATCACCGTTTTTCCAGTGGTAAAAGTGCAAACAGTAGCTCTGCTACTTTTCCCAGGTTCAGAAAATTCAGTTATAGTGTATTGTTAAAGTTTAAGATTACCGATTTCATGAAGACTCTTCACATGTTTATTTCTCTCCTGATTAAACTGCTTTTTGTTTTGTCAGGTTGCATACTTAGTTAAAAAGTATGTTAGTAGCTCATCTCTGTCTTCTGTGAGGGTGTTAATCTTGGTTAGTAGCTGGTGTTTCTCTTCTGTGTAGTTTGTTCTGTTTGTATGGATGTGACTGCAGTCAGCAGCACCAGACACAGCTGCTCTGGAGAGTCTGATCTTCACTGAATCACTTCCTCAACTTCACTTCTTTGCTATTGAAATGACTGGATTTTGGCAGGGACCATTTGACAAACAATGTTAAATGTGACCTAATTTAAAGACCTGCTGTTAGTAATAAGAATTGTAAAACAAATCCTACAAGGTATTTTGTAGCACAGCTGACCACACTGTGGCCTGATTCTTGTCTCTGTTTGTGGACATTTCCCACCAAATCCGACCCATCTGCTCAAAATATATTATTATTTTAGACTTCGCTGATAAAAGTAAATCAAGAACCACATTTTACATGTTTATTAACGGAACTGTTAGTTTTACCTTTAAAAAATTAATGTAGTGCACCTTTAGCAGTCATTTTTATTATTTCAATAAAATGATACTTTTATTGTTCTTAGTCAAGCATCATTACTGTTGCTCATAGTCTCTTTGGGCTTGGACCAGAATGTAACCACCCAGCAATGCTAGCAACCACTCAGAACACAGAATTAGATCTCCAGAGCTGGGAACGTCTGGGAATTCAACCTGAGGTGAGAACTTCTCCGGCTCTACAGTTCGCACACCGAGCCATGTTGTTGAAACTAGTGAGATGATTAGTTTGGAGCCAGACTGCACCAGAGACCGATAGATAAATCATCAACCATTTGTAATATTACACACAACTCTCAGTTATCATGATCTCACTGCATTCCCCCCATCAGTATGGATCCATTTCTCATTGACATGTTAGGGTTAACCAAACAAATCTTGTCCTGAACATAAGTTAGGACCATTCTGGCAACCGTCCGGCCCACCTTAAATCTGACTCATGCTTCGTTGTACAATCTCATATGAAATGCATATCATATTTGTGCTCTGTCGTTGTTTCTGTCTGAGATAATGTGAATTTTAATCAGTTATTTAGGCTTCTTGTGGTAAAATCACGAAGGGTTGAATGAGTGCCACTCTGCTAGTTATATGCTATCTGTAGCTGAAATGTAGCCCTCCTTTGATTGGTTTCACAATGCAGAAAAGCTTTTACCACTGAATCAATTTCCTCCATTGATTTGTGTGAAATTCTGCACCCCGAGCTAAGAGGCTGTAACCAGTTTTACCGACACTAAACGCCTAAATTGCCTTTGTGAGTTCATTTGGTTTAACTTAATTAATATTAACCCAGTTTAGTCTAAAGCGATACACGACTGCCCTCTAGTGGCGCAGATGGGACATTAAGGGTGTGCCTCATTCTGACTCAACATGGAGTGGAAAACGACATCATCCGCCTTCCAAAATGTTGTGGTATGTGTTTATGGATACAGTTGCCTACAACTAACCCCACCCCACCCCACCCCACCCCCACCCACCCACCAACACACACACAGCTTGCCCCTGGTAGGTCTCTCAAAGCTTTTAAATAACACTGCAGAAATCAAATGATTGATGAGTCAGCAGTTGCTGCAACCTGCAGGGCGTTTCATATTGTGCACAGATGCAAATCAGATCAGAATACAGTGGATGGGTTCAATTCAGTGACATCGGCATGAATCTTAATGCATGTTGTTTTGACATGATTAACTGCATCTCTTTTTTTATCTAAGTGTGTCATATTCACACAGATAGTATAACCCAGTATCCGAGGTTAAATGTAATTTAAAATAATTATGTAGCTTGTCACATGTATTGACTTTGTTTGTAAATTTCAGTTCTTTGAAATATTTTTTTCCTTTAAAATAATAGGTTATAAAACTGGAGATCCTGTGAGTTTTGTATTTCAGTTTGATTAGTCTATGCCTCCCAGTAACCCAATGCAACCGCATAGGATGTAGTGGGAGGAGCTGTGGTTGAATTTCCCGTCTTGTGATTGGCTGAAACAGGTGTTCTGAGGTACAGTCAATATATACATGCTTGTGTGTGTGTGTGTGTGTGTGTGTGTGTGTTGTGCTCCAAAACAAAACAATGTCTCCTGTTAACTAGAAAAGTTGCTTGGAAAGGTCTGTTGATCTTTTGTTCCTTTTGTGGCACAAACAGTTTTTCTCACTTTCTCCCCCTCAATCCATCAGCCTGTAAAGACAGTAGCTAATGCAGGAACTCCTTTGAGCGGGTAAGGGCACATGTTGTTATGGAAACTGAGCTTTTGGAGCTATTATTGTGAGGCTGCCTTGGTGAAGCAAGCAGAATAGCGAGTCTCCAGTGTGAGTGACTGCCATCGAAATGTTCCACCGCCCAGTATTACTTATGCAGCAAAAATTGCTATATGAGAAAAAAATGCCCAAAGCATCTTGGCTTTTTTACTTTGAATACAGCGCGGGAAAAAAATGTTCGATTCCCCAACGCGTGACTCTTTCTTTTTAATTAATCTATTTAATGGTTCTTCCTATTAATGCATCGTTCCGAGAAGAATGACGTCAGGCGTTTTTTTTTTTTTTTTTTTTTTTTTTTTTTTTGAGTTAATCAAATCGATCAGTGCAATGTCATTCCCGAGCTAATGAATCTTGAGAGTCAGATCTTTACAGTGATTTAAAACACAACGAGACCAGTGTGTTCAGATTTCTGAACAAGTGACTCTAATGAGTCGGTTCTTTCTAACCACTCAAAAACCCGAATCAACTGGACCATTTGCTGAATCAGTCTGACTCACTTACTGAAACACACATTATTATTTATTAATCATGTCGTCTGAATCGAACTGAACCAGGAACTGTAACTATAGGTCTATGATGGTAAATTATTGTTGTTGCTGGAAGATTGTTCTTAAATAACAACGTGTAGCTATAGTTATTAATTGATTAGAAATTGAGTTTTACTAAAATAGTGGAAGGGATCGTTTGGAAAAAGTAGAATGATTAAATTTCTAATTTCTCGCGATTCCCTTAAATGAGACGTAACAGAAACGTCCTAATACTGTACGGAGCACAAGAACGCGTCCCGGGCCGTGTGAACTTCCACTCAGGACCCAAGTCAAAAACCTGGTGTGGTGCTGAACGGACAGCGCCCTTAACTTTAACCTGCATGGGCGTGGCGCTTCAACTATCAACGGAGCCACGACATTTTAAGAAATAAAAACAAAAATTAAGAGTTACATCCATTCTACGACTTAACCTAACATAGCCTTCATTTCCCTTTGTTTACCACATCCAACGTGTGTTCACCAAACATACAGAACGAACGCTAACAAAGGTAGTCTATCTCACAAAAGACATTAAGTGACAAGTCATCCGAGGAAAGAGCCCTCAGATATGGACACATTACATCTTTAACCCTCAAAACCCCGCATCACTTGCACTGTTTCTCCTCTCCTCTCTCCAGCAGAGCGTCACCTCATCCTCCGTCGGTCTCGCGTCTAATGTACGGTAACATCTCTGGATTTTCTCTTAATGTTTATCATCGCTTCAGGACGTATACTAACATTAAACCCTGACGGGTTGCGTTTAATAACAACATAATTTGCATTGGCCACATTGATTTGCATCCATTCTTCGTGTTTTGTATTGTTTGACAGATTGTTCAATTTGGGCATCTTTTCTAAAGGGCTTTTCGTTGAAGTCTTTGCTAGTTCCGATCAGTTGCATATTAATATGCTGGAGCTGAATGGTGTGGATAATAAAATGTATTGTTTTGGCGACTCATATGTGTTATCTTGAAGAAATGCTAATGGATTGCTTTTATT